>NC_140943.1:40263170-40478170 GCF_014529385.1 Adiantum capillus-veneris | reverse complement strand
CTCAAATCCTATTGGATGGCCATAGAAGTAGATCAATGAGAATTAGGCTAGATTAAAATTAGTCTAATCAATTAAAAAATGCTTAATAGAACAACCAATAAAAATTAAGCTCCCTAGAAGACTATTGGACAGTCTACCAAGGGGTCCAATGAGCATCCATCAACCCAATGGCTTGCTTGATTCCTATTAGCTAGAAGATAAAAAGGTCCAATGAGAGTTTAAATAAATTAATTTGATTACCTCAAGCTCTCACAAAAGGGGAGAGTGGGACACTTGGTACAAGACTATCAACTATGCTTCTTAATTGGTATTGGCTAAGCTCTACAGGAGCCAATGGGAAGCCAGAACCAGAAAGAGCAAATGGGAAGCGGGGTCGAAGAAGAAGAGAGAGAGTTGGTTTTTTTAGGCTTACTAATTTTTCTACACACACACACACACACACACACACACACACACACACACACACACACACAACTCATGTGTTGAGCAAGAACTCCATCTCCTTCTTCGAGTATTGAGAAGTAGAGGCCTACACCAACAACTCTTGTCTATGGAATGCAAATCCAACCAAGAGCCAAGCTTAAATGGCATGCTCATCTCCTCTACCATGCTAATTACTAAGCTAATCTATGCTCTAAGAGTGATTATGTGAGGAGAATACTTCTTTGTCATAGGAGACATCTTCTTCCTCTTCATCTTTCCTCACTCTCTACCCCGGGGGGTTCACCTTACATAGTATGTGACCTATAATGTGAGTTCAACAGAAGGGTATTTAAATCCCTTAAAACTTACAGTAATAAATTTACATAAGGATATGTTTTTTACAAATCTCAAAAACATTTACAGAATTTAAAAGAAAAGGGTTCATTATATTTCCTAGAAAATTCACAGAATAGGGATTTTAGAAAAAGAGCCTGAACGCACGTGATATAGTGGTCTTAAATATAGTGAACCCCCCGGGCTCTCTGCTAGCTCTCACCATCTTTGAAGGTGTGCGAGGTCTTGGGACTGAGGCTAGGCCAACGGTGTGTTTTATAAGCATAATTTGGTGCATGAAGATTTCATCTTCATTGCACCAACGAGTTTTGTCAAGGAACACAAAGATTTTATTGTACAAAAGTCTCCCTTGATGGGAGATGCTATAATATAGAGTCTTTTTGAGGGGGGAATAGCTCCATGTAAATCCGGTCCTCAACTGTTGTCAACTATTCTATTTCTCTCTCTTTTCAAGTATTGTCTATGCCAAAATAGCTAGGTGTAAGTGTTATGTGTCTTTCTCCAACCAAGTACTCTGTCTATGCTCATTAGAAACTTGTTTTTAATGAAATGCTCACTATGTTATCATTTCTGCTACACACAAGTTACTAGTGCATTATATGTTACATTGATATCAGAGCTATTGGTTTCTCTTTACTTGATCAAGAAGAGAGGTCCTCAAGATTGCTACAAATGGTTGGTGTTATTAATTGCAAAAGTGTAAGTAGAATAGGGATTTTTCATCCTTGAATCACGCTTGCTTTATGCAGTTAAGGGGATACCATCGAGAGATATGGTCCTAATAATAAAGTCCTACGGGACTTTCCTACGGCTAACCAATTTTGAGCTATTGGAATCTTGACTGAGGAACTGGTGCTGTCTCAGCTCTATGAAACCCTCTCTTCTATTCCTTGCAATTAATAATATTTGAGCCACGGGTATAGATGCTTGAGTGCTTATGTTTGAAGTTAAAGAGGAGTAGCAACTAGGGCTTGAAGTGCCAAAGTACAAGTAAAAATTTACATCTAAAATTTGCTAGTATGACTGACAAGGGTAAAGAGTTTGAAATGAATGTTGATAGATTTGATTTTGCTAATGATAGAGCAACTAATGATGCCCCTATGCTTGTAAACTATCTTGTTTCTAGGCTTCAACAAGCCCTGGGCAATCCATCCCTCCAAGGCGAAGTGCTACAACATTGGCGTTGTCATAATAACTAATATCTAATTCTCCTAAATGATTTTCTCATGCTAAACTGATCACTAAATATGGGGAAGTACAAGGGGAGAAAAAGCTAGAATATTGGTTAAGCTGGCAGACCGACCACAATAGGGATCCAAAGGGGGGGCCATCTACAAACGAGCAATGTGCACCAATGGGATAAAATGACCCTAAGGTTCAGCCCATTAAGACTTCCAAAATGCTAAGGTTCCAAAATTCAAAGGTTGTGTCCAAAGGTCAAACATTAGGGAAATTGGATGCTTTGTGTGTGTCCCAAAAAGTCTTCATGCATCCCTACATAGGAGGAAACGAGCCCTAGTTGTAGGAGATGAGAGAGAAACACACACACACACACACACACACACACACACACACACACACACACACACACACACACACACACACACACACACACACACACACACACACACACACAAGCTCCCTTTACACAAAGGGAAAGAGGGACATATGTCAGCTCCCTAGCCCAGATGCCCACAAGGTGTACTCAAATCCTATTGGATGGTCTTGGAGGTGGACCAATGAGAATTATGCTAGAGTAAATCTAGTTTAATTAATTTAAAAGCACTTAATAAAAGAAAAAATAATAATTAAGCTCTCTAGAAGACTATTGGAGAGTCTCCCTAGGGGTCCAATGAGCATTCAGCAGCCCAATGGCTTGCCTGATTCCTATTGGCCAAGAGACAAAGGGGTCCAATGAGAGTTTAGTTGCATTAATTAATTCCCTAAAGCTCTCACAAAAGGGGAAAGGGGGACACATGTCAGAAGGCTATCACTTATGCTCCTGAAATCCTATTGGCTAAGCTTGGGGAGGTCTAATGAGGTGTCCGCATGAGCAAATAGCAAGAGGGGTTGACCAAGATAGAGAGGGGGCTGATTTTCTCAAGGAATTATTGCATTACACACTCACACAATCTATGTGTGAAGCAAGAAGACTGTCTCTCTCTCCTTCTCAAGCTTTAATGGAAAGCTTATCACCTACTCCAAGCTTGTGAGGATGGGGGCCTACACCAACAACTCTTGGCTTTGTGATGCAAATACAACCAAGAGCCAAGATTCAATGCATGCTCATCTCCTCTACCATGCTAATTACTAAGCTAAGCTATGCTAATATGAGTGATTATGTGAGGAGATGTACATCTTTCTCGTAAGAATACTCCTTCTTCCTCCCAATCTACTCTCATACCCTGCTAGCTCTCACCATCTTGGAAGGTGTGTGAGGTCTTGGGTTTGAGACCGTGACGGAATTGATGTTGTGTTTGATAAGTGTTTTGCTTAGTGCATGAAGTTTCCATCTTCATTGCACTAGCTAGTATTGAAAGAACACAAAGAATTGTATTGTAAAATGTCTCTCTTGATGGGAGAAACCATAATACAAAGCCTTTTGGAGGGGGGACCGGCTCCATGCAAATCCGGTCCTCAAATGTTGTCAATTTCTTAATTTCTCTCTCTTTTGAAGTATTGTTCATGCTATCTAACTAGGTGTTATACTTTTTTTTGCTCTCTCCACCCAAGCACTCTTGTTATTCTCATTAGGAATCTATTCTAATGAAATGTTCACTATGTTCATGCTATATTCCGCTACACACAAGTTACTAGGCCACTAAATGTTACATTGGTATCAGAGCACAAGGTTTCTCTTTTCTTGCTCAAGAAGGGAGGTCCTAAAGCTAGCTATAAATGGTTGGTATTATTAATTACATGTGAGTAAGTAGAATATGGATTTTTCAGCCTTGCAGTGCACCTGCCTTTGTACAGATAACTAGGCATCACCGTCGAGAGCTATGGTCTTAATAATGGAGTCTTACGGGGCTTGCCTATGTCTTAACCACTATCGATCTATTAGAAGCTTGACAGGAGCCGGTACTATTTTGGTGTTGAACGACCCTCTCTTCTATTCCTTTCAATTAATGGTATTCAAGCCACGAGTACAGTAGCTTGAGTGCTTTTTCTAAAGGGGTAAAGAGGAGTAGCAACTAGGTCTTGAAGTGCCAAAGTACACCTAAAAATTTTACACCTAAAAGTTGTTAGAATGGTTGACAATAGTAAAGAGAGTGAAATTAATGTTGAAACTTTGATTTTGCTAATAAGCAGGCTACTAATGATGCCCCTATGCTTGTTAACTACCTTGTTTGTAGGCTTCAACAAGCCATGGGATGGATGATGCCCCTATGCTTGTTAAGAACCTTGTTTCCAGGTTTCAACAAGCCATGGGAAATCCATCCCTCCAAAGTGAAGTGCAACGGTAGCTTCGTGCTCATGGGATTCTCCAAGCTCCTCACCATGACAAGAGAGTACCTAGGAAGACTCCTTGTGAGACTCCCAAAAGAGGTCTCTCTCCGATTTGGGAAGAAGAAGAGGATCCATAGGAAGGGCTCAAAAATTTGCTTCTTGATGATGCATCTCCTTCTCAAAGAAGAATTCAAGAGCCTCCATCGAAGGAACAAGAAAGAAGTGAGTCTCTCGCCACCTCAACGGAAATGGCTCCATGAAGACGGCGGGCTAAACTCTCGCCATCACCTCCAAAACAAAGAAGAACATCGCACAGTTCTCCACAACATAATTCAAAGAGGGATGACAAAATCCAAGAGAAGAAAAGGCAAGAAAGAGGACACCCTCTTCTCCATCTTCTTCATCCTCTTCCTCTTATGAAAGTGATGGTGAAGACAAAGAAGATCAAGGCAAGAAAAAGACAAGAAAGAGGTCACCCTCTTCTCCATCTTCCTCAAATTTTTCATCTTCTTAAGAAAGTGATGGTGCAACTTTTGAACCATAAAAAAGAAGAGGCCATAGGAAATCCTATGCCACGTGAAAGAGGTCATCCAAGCTCAAGAAGCTCAAAGAGGGAGGGAAGGGCATCTCTTTCCTTACCTATGATGGCACCTTTGGTGCTATAGACAAAGTCTTGTCCTTTATCCAACAATTTGATGCGGCGTTTGGAGATGGTGGTCTAGCCTACAAGCCAACGATGAAGCTCCACAAACATGGAAAGCTTTAAGAGCTTCCATTATGAAGCAGTTTTTGGCCACCGATGCCAAAGACAAAGTACTCACCGAATGGAAAATCTTGAAGCTCTCTCCCTACGAATCCATTCATAAATATATAGACAAGTTTTGGGACTTACAACTCAAAGCCACTGTCTTCAAAAATTTGGATTTTGGAGAGAAAAAGCAACAATTTTGTGCGGGCTTAACGGAAGAAATGGTGGAGTATGTCAACTCCCAAAGGCCACGCACCATATTGGCGGTTATACACCATACTATGGTGGCTTCTTGAATCAATTTCCAAGCGGGGGCTAAAAGAAATTCTAAGCCCACAAAAAAAAAGGGTTCTAATGAACCTAAGGGGAAGGACAATGTCCAAAATTCTCCTAAGGGCAATCCCAACAAAGCTAAAGAGAAGGGAGTTTACAAAGGCAAAAATAAACTCTCTCCTAAAGAGCTTGAGCGTTATCGCAAGGATAATTGTTGTTTCAAGTGTGGCAAGCAAGGGCATGTGTACCGCGCTTTTCTCCAAAAGAACAAATGCCATGAGCCTCCTAGAGATACCTTGGTTGAAATCCAAGAGGAGGAAACTCATCACAAAGGATATCCTCTATGCCATGCTTGGGGAAAGGTAAGAGAACATGATGCTTTTATTCTCTTTGACCCTGGTTCTACTCCCAATTTCATATCCACAAAGTTGGACACCAAGCTAGGCAAACAAGCCTATGAGATGGGAGATGTCCTACCCGCAGACGGTGCTTTCAAGGGGCAAGAAGCTTCAGTCACTCCCTTAATCGGGAAATTGAGGCTCCATGTCCAAAGCTATGTGGACAAAGAGGACTTCTTTATCTCTCCTCTCAAGCATGAGGATGTAATCCTATGGGCACCATGGTTTGATCGCATGGCTACCAATGTTAAATTCCCTGAAAGGAGAATCTCCTTTAAGTTTAGGGAAAAGGATATGTACATAGATGCTAAGGAAATGGGTGACACCATACCCATTGTACATACACACGCTTTCAACAAGTCAATAAAGAGCTCTATTTATATGTACATGATTTTTGTTAAAGATTCTCAAAATGAACCTAATGTTTTAGCAAAAGAAAATATACACAATCAAAAGGAATTAAAGTTATCCAATTTTCTCAAGGGGTTTCACAATGTCTTTATTGACAAAATCCCTTGTGAGATACCTCCTAAACGAGGCAATGATGACCATGCAATTGAACTTCTTCCAGGAAGTTCACCACCTAACAAACCTCCTTATAGAGTTTCTCAAACTCAACAAGAGGATATTATGTGGCAAGTGCATGAGTTAGTTGAGAAGGGCATGGTTAGGCCTAGCTCATCTCCATTTTTCTCACCTGTGCTATTAGTGCAAAAGAAAGACGACACATATCGCATGTGTGTTGACTATAGAGCATTAAATAGGATCACTATCAAGAATAGGTTTCCCGTTCCACGGGTAGAAGACCTATTTGATAAGCTATAAAGACCAACCTACTTCAGTAGGATTGACCTAAAAAGTGGCTATCATCAAATAAGGATAGTTGATCAAGACATTGTAAAGACCGCATTTCAAACTACGTTTGGTCTTTACAAATACATTGTCGTGCCTTTTGGCTTGACCAATGCACCAGCCACATTCAACCGCTTGATGGAGAATCTATTCAGGCCTCACGAAACCTTTACTAGAGTGTTCTTTGATGATATCATCATCTACTCTAATTCATAAGACGAACACAAGCAACACCTCCAGGTAATATTTCAAGTTCTAAGAGAGAATAAACATTATGTTAATCAAAAGAAAAGTGAATTTTTCTTACAAGAGATTCAATATTTAGGTCACATTATCTCTCAAGATGGCATCCAAATGGATCCATCAAAGTTAGAGGTAATAGAAGGATGGTCTAAACTAAGGACTCTTCATGAACTAAGAAGCTTTATAGGTATGTATGCATACTATAGACACTTCATAGAAAATTTCTCACTAATAGCAAGACCATTACATGACCTAACAAAGAAAAATGTTAGGTATACATGGTCTGCCAAGGAGAACAATGCTTTTGAAAAGCTTATCTCTCAACCTGTGCTTACACTACCGAATCTCTCAAAGCCATTTGAGGTCCAATGTGATGCTTGTGGTGATTGCCTTGCACTTTTTTTGCTTCAAGAAGGGCATGCCATAGGCTATGAAAGTCAAAAGTTCGACCATGTTAAGCAAGATTTAGTCATATGAAAAATAACTCCTCGCAATTCTACATGACTTAGACTCATGGAAGCACTATTTATTGCGGACTCTTTTCATTATGAAAACGGATCAACAAAGTCTGAATTACTTCATGACGCAGACCAAGCTCTCCAACAAACAAATGAGGTGGGAAAATTTACTTTGCAATTTCATTTTCATATTGCTCGCATTGCTAGCAAGCATAATCAAGTAGCCGATACACTCTCAACACGCCCGATAGTGAATGCGGTTTCTATAGCAACTCACAATGATCTATCTTCTATGATAGATGAGTATGCTATTGATCCCGATTTTAGAGATGTGATTTTAGTGCTTGCATTAGGAAAGAAAGAGGAACCATTTACTTTACAAGATGGTGATCTTCTCTATGGCAATAGACTATGCGATACTAACTCACTACGTGAGAAAGTAATGTATGAATCTCATGCTCCTTTTTATGCAGGGCATAGAGCGATTCGGTCTACCCTAAAAGGGATTGAAACATATTTCTATTGGCCTATCATGAAAGCAAACATACAAGAGTATGTTTCTAAATGTGTGGTATGCCAAAATATAAAGTTTATAGAGGGAAGCAACCTGGATTGCTTCAACCTTTGCCAATCCCTAATTCACCATGGGAGAGCATATCCATGGATTTTATCTTTGGATTGCCTAATTCTATCCATGGAAATATGGGAATATGGACGATAGTAGATAGTTTCAGTAAACAAGATCATTTTATACTTCTCAAAAAAACTATCAAAGCCCATCAAATGGAAACCCTGTTCATTTCACGAATCTTCAAGTACCATGGCTTGCCAATGTCCATAGTGTCGGATAGAGATCCTAGAATGACCAGTAACTTCTAGAAAGGTCTCTTTGAGAATTTAGGGACAAGGCTAAATTTCTCTTCGGCCTATCACCCGCAAACGGATGGCCAAAGTGATTTAGCTAACCTAACAATTCTTGATCTACTAAAATCCTATGTAACGAAAGTAGATCAATGGTCCCGATGGGAGAAGTACTTACCCTTAGTGGAGTATGCCTTCAACAACACTGCACATACTTCCATGGGAAAAGCACCTTTTGAGGTAATAGAGGAAAGATCAAAAAGTCCCTTGCTACTTAAGGTACACGGGAAGAACTTTGTTGTTGCAGATGAGTATAGCAGAGACCTACAAGAATCTTTCCAAAAGATTAAGGATGCTATCTCTATCTCATAACAAAGTCAAAAGGCTGCTACTGACAAGCACATAAGAGCCCAAGACTTTAAAGAAAATGATTGGATCTTACTCAAAATTACCAAGACTTGATTAAGGCTCACGACGGGCAAGAATCCTACGAGACACCAAAAGTACTATGCTAAGTTAGCAAAAAGGTACTATGGTCCCTTCCAGATTCTTAGGCCAATCAATGAGATGGCCTATCAACTTAAGTTGTGCAAACATTGGCTCATATAGAATGCTTTCCATGTGAGGCTAGTAAAGCCTTAAAAGGATTCCACCACAAGAACCAACTATTGAAGACCCACCCAAGATCGAGGACCAAGAAGAGGTGCTGCAACCCGAGTCCATTCTCCGACATGAAGACAAGGTACCAAGAGGCGGTAAGACTATCTGATGATATCTTATTAAGTTTAAAAATTATCCTTTTGAAGATTCTAGATGGATGCAAGGCATACAATTAAAGGATAACCTAAACCTTGTCAATGCTTACAATGCTTCCCTAGAGTAAGCAAATATACAAGTGTTAAAAATGAACAAAATTTTTGTCTTATAAGACTCTCTTTTTCTTTACTGTGCACAAAAATGAAGTAGTATGCATGCTTAGATCAAATTTGCGGAGACGACATCTCCCGAACATCAAGTAGAGCTTGTCACTCTACTATGGAAGAATGATAGGACTCGTGTGTAGAAATGCTTGCGGCAGGCTCTCAAGCACCAAATGGACTAGTCATCCA
This sequence comes from Adiantum capillus-veneris, assembly GCF_014529385.1. Taxonomy (NCBI): domain Eukaryota; kingdom Viridiplantae; phylum Streptophyta; class Polypodiopsida; order Polypodiales; family Pteridaceae; genus Adiantum; species Adiantum capillus-veneris. The sequence goes on along the minus strand of NC_140943.1, from coordinate 40,469,001 downwards.
TTCTGGAACGATGTCGTAGAGTAACATAGGGATCCTCTACCCACTAAGAAAAGGACTAATGAGTATGCTTTATCTTCTCTACCCCACAGTCAAGGACGACTATGATTTCAAGAGGGAAGTAAAGTCATAATAACTAATATCTAATTCTCGTAAATGATTTTCTCATGTTAAACTCATCATTTAATATGGGGAAGTGCCAGGGGAGAAAAAGCTAGAATATTGGTTAAGCTGGCAGACTGGCCATAGTAGGGATCCAAAGGGGGGGCCATCTGCAAAAGAGCAATGTGCAACAATGGGCTAAAAAGACCCTAAGGTTCAGCCCTGGCTTTGTGATGCAAATTCAACCAAGAGCCAAGTTTCAATGCACGCTCATCTCCTCTACCATGCTAATTACTAAGCTAAGCTATGCTAATCTGAGTGATTATGTGAGGAGATGTACATCTTTCTCGTAAGAATACTCCATCTTCCTCTCAATCTACTCTCATACCCCGCTAGCTCTCACCAGCTTCAAACGTGTGTGAGGTCTTGGGTCTGAGACCGTGAGGGAATTGATGTTGTGTTCGATAAGTGTTTTGCTTAGTGCTTGAAGTTTCCATCTTCATTGCACTAGATAGTATTGAAGGAACACAAAGAATTGTATTGTAAAATGTCTCTCTTGATGGGATAAACGATAATACAAAGCCTTTTGGAGGGGGGACCGAGGGGGGACCAGCTCCATGCAAATCCGATCCTCAACTATTGTCAATTGCTTAACTTCTCTCTCTTTTGAAGTATTTTTCATGCTATCTAACTAGGTGTTATACTTTTTGTTGCTCTCTCCACCCAAGCACTCTTGTTGTTCTCATTAGGAATCTATTCTAATGAAATGCTCACTATGTTCATGCTATATTCTGCTACACACAAGTTACTAGGCCACTAAATGTTACATGGGTACTCATGGTATTCTCCAAACTCCCCACCAAGAAGAGAGAGTACCTAGGAAAGCTCCGGGTGACACTTCCAAAAGAGTACTCTCTCCAATAAGGGAAGAAGAAGAGGATCCGTACGAAGCGATGAGGCATCTCTCTCTCAAAGGAGACCCCACCGAAAGAACGAGAAAGAAGTGAGTCTCCTACCACCTTGGTGGAGATGGTTCCATGAAGATGGTGGGAAAAATTCTCTCCAATACCCCCTAAATGGAGAAGACCATCGCATACTAACAAGAAAAGAAAACGAAGAGAAAGATGTCACCCTCTTCTCCAGCTTCCTCATCCTCTTCCTCTTTTGAAGAAAGTAGTGGTGCAGAAGAGGAGGAACAAGGGAAGAAAGAGGCAAGAAAGAGGCCACCCTCTTCTCCATCCTCCTCATCCTCTTCCTCTTTTGAATAAAGTGATGGTGCATCTCCCAAACCGCCTAAGAGAAGAGGCCATAGGAAATACTCTGCCGCCTAGAAAAGGTCGTCCAAGCTCAAAAAGTTCAAAGAGGGAGGAAAGAACATCTCTTTCCTTACCTACGTTTGGAACCTTTGGTGCTACGGACAAATTCTTGGCCTTTATCCAAAAATTTGATGTGGCGTTTGGAGATGAGGGCTTCATGGAGTCCTCTAAGCTACATCATGTAGATATGTATTTTCAAAAGTCCACCAAGAAATGGTGGTCTAGCCTATGAGCAAATGATGAAGCTCCACGAACATGGAAAGCTTTAAGAGCTTCCATCATGAAGCAGCTTTTGGCTAGCGATGCCAAAGACAAAGTACTCACAAAAATGGCAAATCTTGAAGCTCTCCTCCCTATGAATCTATTCACAAATATGTAGACAAGTTTTGGGATTTACATCTCAAAGCCACTATCTACAAAAAGATGGATTTTAGAGAGCAAAAACAACAATTTTGTGTAGGTTTATTTGAGTATATGACGAAGTGTGTTAACTCCCAAAGGCCTCACACCATATTTGCGGTCATACACCATACCATGGTGGCTTCAAGAATCAACTTCCAACAAGGGGCTAAGAGAAATCTAAATCCCATGGAAAACAAGGACCATAGTGAGCCTAAGAGAAAGGACAACATTCAAAAGACTCCCAAATGCAACTCCAACAACAACAAAGCCAAGGAGAAGGGAGTTTATAAAGGCACAAATAAAATCTCTCATGAAGAGCTAGAGAGTTTGCAAAAAGATAACCGTTGTTACAAGTGCGGAGATCAAGGGCATGCCTATCGTGATTGCCCTCACAAGAATACACATAATGAGCCTCATAGAGCTTCCATAGTTGAAGTTCAAGAAGAGGATGCTCATCACAAAGGATCTCCTCTATGTCATGCTTGGGGAAAGGTAGGAGAACATGATGCTTTCATTCTCTTTGACTAGCAACTCACAATGATCTATCTTTATGATAGATGAGTATGCTATCAATCCCAATTTTAAAGATGCGATTTCAGCCCTTGCAATAGGGAAGAAAGAAGAACCATTTATCTTGAAAGAGGGTTATCTTCTCTATGGCAACAGGCTATGTGTTACTAACTCACTACGTGAGAAAGTAATGTATGAATCTCATGCTCCTCTGTGGGATGGGTGTCTTACCTCACTCATATCTTATTGCAGACGTAGCAAGAACCACGAATATAATTGTCAATCTATGGGATGAAGCTGACTTGACTAGTGCATAGAGGCTACACGAGGTTTTCAATCTCTTGGAAAACAACAAACAACTCGCATCTAACTCAGGCTACACTCAAATGACTGAAATCACCAAAAGCTAATCGCTCATCAGCAAACAAATCACATCCATTACAGCATCAAACAATTACATCCAAACATTATGAAACTTCTAGGAAATCTTCATAAGAACTAAGCACACATGCTTATGGTTTCAAATCTCACTTTAGGTTAAGTGAAGAAATCACGATTATTAACAGCCAGTGAGTTTTTGACCTAGTTGTTTTTGACCCAAAATGCATCTGAATGCTTAGTAATGATGTCCCAATCTCCCGCCTATACTTATTTTATGATTTTGAAGCTTAAATTCCTACTTATGGATGATGAAATTAAGCAGCAGGTTGGCAATGCCAAAAGCTATGGATTACCATGAAATGCTTATGTCAATGCGTAGAGCTCTTACCTACGGTTGCAACACAACAGACTGCAATGCAACGTGACAACAGGGGAGAGAGTAGGAAGTGCAAGAAGGAGAGAAGTGAGCCCCATTAGCTCACGTTGTGTTTCTTTTATTCAAAACTTATAAAAAAATTATAAAAATTGGCTTTTATACCTTAGCCAAGGTTTTTGGTGGTCAAAACTAATAATCTGAGAGCTCAAACTAAAGACAAGTTGATACAATTTGGAGGCTTATAGCTTCGGCTCATCAATTACAATGTTTATCTAGAAAGTAGGAGTTACAATATTCCCGATCCATCAAAATAATAAGTGTTTTTACAATAAAAGCTCCAAAAAATGTTATCCGAGTTACCCTGCTGCTAACGTTCCCCCCTCCTTGACTGTGTTGTCCCTTGACACAGCTTCATGGGCTAAAGTAGTCTTAGGATTGACGGCTGGCGAGACGGTCTTTAAGCGCATGGAGTGCTTTCTCATATTTGAGTCTTCCCTCTTTGTCAGGATCCTGCAAGAACTGCATGGTGACTATTTTTAAGCTCAATGGCTGAATAGCCAACAATTTTGGATATGAGTTTTCTTATCACTGGTCCAAATATCTTCGTTCGCCAAGTGAAGAAACCTGTATAAAATGCTTCCTCAAATGCCAACATATTGCTTGAGGGCAAAAACATGCATTGGGCATAGAAGCCATAGAGAACTTCTTTGAAAGGATGGCCACTTAAGTCATAGCAGAGGCCATTATTGCCTTTGAGGAACGACATCCATGGAGATCCTCCTTGCTCTGGCTCATGAAAGGCTTGAATACATGTGAGAAACATTTTGTGGATCTTATATAGCATAGCACATGAGAGGTCGGGAAGGCTCTTGAAGAAAGTCATTGATCCCGTTAGGGTTTTCACCATGTATTCCTCTGTTGTTGGTCCTTGCTCTGGAGCTGGCATTTGTGGATAGTTTAGCCATGTAGGCCGCTTCTTTTTTAGTGCTTCAAATGATTGCTATGTCCTTACCCTTGGTACATGACAAAAGGTTGGGTCTTTTTGTAGTGCGACAGGTGCTCTTGTGAACAAAATCAGATAACTTGGATTCTTATTCAACCAGCTCTTTCTCCACTTGGGGTGGACATCCTTTGTGCCTTCTGCCTACATATCTTTGTATAATATTTCTTTGACCTATAATAGATCTACCTTGATCAAAGGGTATGGCAAGGATTGTTGATGCTATTGTGCATTGATTTGGTTGGGAATGAGTTGAGTTACATTGATTGAGTGAAGAATTCTCAACTCCCAATCCATCACTGCTTTCCATTCGGCATCTGTCTCCTGGGCAACCTATTCCTTTAGTGCATCTTCCTCAGCTTTAAAAAGCTGGACCATCGGAACTTCTTCAACATCTGTGAGTGGTACTTGAAAGTCTTCTTCTCCTCCTAGCCCTTCTGTCGGCTGTGTTTCCATCTCAACAAAAGAGACTGAGGGAATTTTGATAATTGGTTGCTCTGAGGGACCTACTTCTTCTTGTGTCTCGGTTGTCCCTCTTGCAGCAGCTAATCTTGCTCAGAAGTTTGCCCAGCTCCTCCATTTCTTTCTGCTGCTTCTCTTTGGCCAGCTATGGTGTTGTTTGGATTCATCTTTTAGCACTTTGACTTGTCTCTACAATTCTGTAATGACATTCATCTTGTCATCTAACTCTCCTTGTAGAGAATGATGACCAATTCCAGCTGTCTAGCCTTAGCATTGCGGCCAAGTGCTGCTTTTCACATTTTTTCAGGCATCGGCTGCATCTACTTGGCATATATTTTTTTACTTGCATAATGACTTTGTCATTTGCCTCCCATTCTTTAGACTCTGTAGGTTGCCTAGATGTCTCAACAGTTTCAGTGTGTGGCTCCTTAGGTGATTCTGTGGTGGCTGCTTGTGGTTGTGGCGAGGGTTCTACCTCTCCTTGAGGCATTGTGATTGCCTCAAATTTTTTTTCTTCTTGAGGCTTCGTGGATCCCTTGGCCACTTCTTGTTGGGTGGTTGTAGATGGTGTGGCCTTTGTTTCTGTTGCTTTGGGCTGATCAAAATTGGCTGTTGCTTGCTTTTCAAGCTCCTTTTCTTTGGCTTCCTTGCCCTCTTTGGGTCTAATTGTTGGTGAAGGGTGAGGGCTTGGCATTGGATGATATTCCTATTCCGTAGTGGGTGAGGTTGGATTCAGAGACATCTCCTCCTGGTAATGTTTTGTCGCACTTTGTTATGTAACCTCTGCTTGTCTTTGTTGCTCCACTGCATCTGATTTTGTTTTCTTTTCAGCCTCTTGATCTTCTTTCAACTTAAGAGCTTCTGCCTATGCGTACATGCATTCAAGGACGTTTGTGGGGTCCTCTGCTTCTTTTCTTGTAGGGTTTTTGATTTTGGGTCCCCTTATCTCTCTTGAAACCCACCTTTTTGGGTCCTCACCTGCAGCTTGGTGGCTTCTTTTGTAAGTTTTTTTTTCACTTTCAAACCTCGCCTTATTTTGCTGAGGTTCCTCTTGCTGTGCAGCTATAGCTTTCTTCTTCATCTCTTCCATTCTTTCCCTTATCTCCTCATTGTCTGAGCTCTCACTGCTATGAGCTTCATGAGAGCTTTTTGCTGATTCTTCATTTGATTTATAAACTCTCTTTAATGAATGGGTGGTTCTGAGTGAAGGTTGTTGGGAGAAGGTTGTGTAGACACAATCCATGTGTTCTGATCTAGGGATGGTGGAAAATTGTCGGCCATGCCAATAGCATGATATGCTATTCTTTTCAGTACTTCAAGCGCTCCCAGATAGGTGATTTTACCTTCTTTCGTGGTGCCCTTCAGCGTTGTTAGCACATACTGTGCATGATCAATTGGCTGCCTGGTTGTCGACTTCAACACTTGGGTGAAGGTGGTCGCAACAACATGATTTGGGGTGGTGTGCCATGGAAGTCTCTTTGCTAAAAAGTGTAAGTGTTGATGGTATAGACATGTTGATTCTTCCACTTGCCTTTGGATGAGGATGGCAAAAGTTGCAACAACAGTTTCTTTGGTGAATGTGCCTGCCGTCTTTCTGTCTCGGGCCCTGGCAACTTCAGTGTCTTGGCCACAATTTCCTTTGTGATTACCACTTCTACTTTCTGCCCTTGCTGGTCAGTGATTTGAGATGACCCATCCTCTTTGATTGTAGAAAATAACTCATAGGCTTTCTGGAAATCTACGCCGCATGGTTCCTGGTTGTAGAATTCTCTGAGGCCCAGCCTTTTGCTTCTTTTGTGTTTGGCTTGGCAGCTACATTATATATTTCTTTTGGTAGCATCTGCACCTCTACTTGGTGTCCTTCTTCGCTGTTGAACCTGCCTGTGAAAACCGTGGTGTTGTTCTCTTCAAGCTGTTCTCTTGACAAGTGTGTCTCCTTGGCCGTCTTTACTGAACTTGGGTCCAATTGGTAGGGTGGTAGCTTTTGCAACTTTTCCTTCTGAGACACCCTTTTCTTAGCCTTCTCCATAGCTTGCATTGCTCCTGTTAGGGGAATACAGTGCCAAAGTTAGTTTTTTTTGCAAATTCCGCTCTGAAATGCCCTTGAGTCTGAATTGCTGACAAATTGGGTCCGATTTACTTCAAATCAATTTAAATATGCATAGATGCATAAAAACATGTAAAGATCAAAATCATACAGTTCAGCCAAAAAATTGCAACAAAAGTAAATAATTGCGATTATTTACAGTTGGAGATTTTTTCCAACTTTTTGAATTTTTGACATTATAGGCTTGAACTATGTGGCATTTTTGAGTGAAGTGTGGGCTCAATTGAGTGCAAGGGGTGGGAATGGTGCCAGATTTAGGCTTTCAATCTCTGAAACAATAGATATAAAGGGATTTTGAGTTTTTGAGATCCAAATTAGCTCAAATTTGGTCAGTGGGCTTGGGACATCATGTGCTTTGGTCCTATGAGGTCAAAGTTGCGATTTTCCCCCATTTTGGCAAGAAAGTAAATAATCACGATTATTAGCTTTTTTTTTATCAAAATGCACTTTTTTTTTGCAACTTGGTTCTAGGCATGATGTAGACTCTGTGTATGAGATATGGGGTGATTTGGATCAAAACATGTGACAAATAACTCAAATATCAGATTAGAAAGACTTCTTTGCATTTTTTGATAATTTTCCAAGTTTTCCTTGATCACTTTGGCTCATACTTGAAATGTGGCATGTAATAGGTGTGTACAAGTGATAGGTGAAGTGAAGATACCATTTTCAAACCCAAAAAGGACAAAAGTAAATAATCGTGATTATTTACAACAATCAACTTTTTTGCTAAACTTGATAATTTTTTGACCTAAACATATTCAATGCACCTAAAACAAGTCCTAAATTGAATTTGTTAAAGTTTTGTCATGTCGCTATCACTTTGTGCTTTGTTGACTTTGAAATCACCGACTTTTGTGACTAAATGGCCTGTGGAGTAGGTTAGTCACTTTTGAAGCTAAGGACTTGTCCGCTACATAGTCCTGAAGCTACCTATCTAGTTTTGGCCCATTTGAAGTCAGTTTGACTTCATATGTCAAATTTGATGCTTTGTAGCCTTCGAGTTGTTTTCTTCTTTTTGAGAGCTTGCCTTGATAGTTTCTATGAAACCATCCATGTACATTGTGTATAGACCCAGTCTATAAGGTGTTTTTGGAGTCATAATGCAATTTTGGCATCTGGCAAAAACCTAGCTTTTCTACTTGGGACCCCCCTCGACCCCTGCCGAATGGTCATCTGGTTATAAATAAGTGTTCTATTATATAGGGGCATGCTACAATTCAAGACTCGTCCGATTTGATTGAGCTGACAAGCCCCTATGGTCAATTTTTGGTCGTAGGACTTTGTGCACTGCTCGATTTCTAGGTTTTTTTCCTTAAGCTTAGACTTGCTATCGGCCATATAGGATTGATTATTGATAAGCTTAGAACTTGCCCCTCATGTCTCGTGTGAGATGGTGCAATAAACGGGTAACTATGGACTCCGAAAATCGCACGCGAAGAAGGTCGAGAGCTCTCTTCTCCAAGGGCGACTAGTGGAAATGAGGTGATTTTGGTCTACCTTGGATATCTATTCTCGGACTTCCCAAACTAATTTTTCCCAGATTCCCCTGTTAGTCCTACTGGGCCATGAGATCTATGTTAGAATCAAAAATTTCTTCAATCGGATCCCGGTAGCTCATTCTGCAAGAATTTGCAAAAGTAGGCCTTGGCCCCCTAATTTAGGCTTCCTGATTTCATCTACCGATTTGATTGAAATTTTTGTGCCTGTTTGCCTTGTACTTTTGATCACCATGTATCTTCAGTTTTTCCATATGAGCTCATTTGCTATTTATTATTAATGTTTGACCTATTTATTGAAAAAATCAAAGAAAATAACAAAATGCATGCGCTAAAAAACAAAATGAAAATTTGATATTTAAGAAAATCCATTGAGAAACACAACTTTATTGTTTTTAGTGGATTTCTCCATTTTTAAGTCCCAATATCAAGAAAAATGATTTAAAAAAAACCAAAAAACCATTTTTTGATGATTTTCTAATAGTATATACACTATTTACACTCATCGAGAAGATTTTATCAGTTAAATTCCCGTGTTGATGACTTGGTAAGGTCATTATTAGGTAATTTTGCAAAAAATCACATGTTAGCATCAAAATTTTTCCTCCCTCTTCAAACATTGCCCTTAATTACTTAGATCCCTTCCACCCCTCCTAGATGGCGTACTCCGGGACGACTGTGTGCATGGGTTGGACAATCGTGTCTATGCATAGCCTTGGCTAACTCTACCATGCTTTGAAGATCAATGCAATTTAAACCATGATATTGTGCATGAGGTGGGTCTTGATTAATTAACTCAAGGATTTCTGATGTCGAGGTTTTCTTTTGTTGTCTTCCAAAGAGCAATTCTTGTAACATGTGTGCTCGTTGCTTGATTGTACCATCAGGATGCTTTGGCACACTGATCTCCTGAGCTTTTGGTATTAATAATGATGGTTGTCGAGCTTTTACCCGCCATTGATATCTTGGTTTGCTTTGGTCAGAATGTTGTGGTTGAGTCTTTTGAGACTTAACTCTCCATTGATCCATCGGTTTTACAGTTTTGCGGAGAAGATAAGTGCTCCTTTATCTTCCAAATCCATTTTGTTTTAGGTTTCCTACTTGAAGATGCTTCTCTTTGTGTTTTGAACCTTGGAATCATCTTTGGTACAGTAGGTGATGTTTTGGGCACCCAAATTTGAATCGGCTTGTCCTTAAGCTGTGCTTTTGATACCCAAATTTTCATGACTCCTTGCATGCTACTTGTAGCATTTTCTTGTCGGATGGAGAAGATTGATTGCTTTGTGGTTTTCTCTGCCTGGTAACCTCCTTTCCATTCCTCCTTGCTTGCTGCAATTGGAATAATGAGTTGTCTGCCTTTAGGTGTTAGCTTGAGCTGGTTGGTATCCCAATCTGGTACTGCCTTGTAAGTTCGTATCCATGAGATTCCCAGAATCATTGTCTCATTCATGTGCTCATTTGGTAAGCATATAAATTGATGAGGGCATGAACATCCATGTACTATCACATTTAAGTTGACTACTCCCAATGTCGGTGTTGGGTTCTTGTCGCATCCTTTAATAGTCGATATTCCTGCTGTCAAAGACTGACTCGTTGCTTTCTTGTACGTGGAATAACTGAGTGCATTTACTCAAGCTCTTGTATCAATCAATGCATTTGTGCTATGATTGTCCAGCCGTACTTTGATGCGAAGGTCCATTCCATCCAAGCATTCATCATTAGTTGACACTACATCTTTTTGTAATTCCCATAGTCGGTCATCTAGTTCCAGAGTGTTGATGGGAATAGGTATTTGTTGATTTTTAAGAGCAGCTTTCCTTTGAGTACTCAAAGTTGAGCTTCCTCTTAGGCTCCATCAATGACTTGTTGTCGTTTTATCTTTCTTTGCTTTGTTGCATGCATCTTTTCTAGCAATTCATTGTTTAGTGGAAAATTGTACTTCTTTAAACAACATCCACTAATCCAATTAGCCATTGGTTCACCATCGAGGGTGGACAACTTAACTGCTCCACTTGGAGATACATCTTCAATGATAAACGGTCAGTTTCCCTTTTTCTTAAACTTGGGAATGTGTTTCTTAAGGGAATAGATTAAGACTAAGTACCCTTTTTTGAAGATTTTTGTAACTAGATAGGAATCAAAAAATTGTTTTAGTTTCCGCTTTTGTGCATAGATGTGAGCTATAGATATTAGCCTTTGCTCAATCAAGCTTTTCTAAATCTTCAAGTCTCTCTAACAATTCATGTCCAATCCACTCAAGATCCTTAGCTACCCTTAGTGTTGGCAATAGAAATTCTACTGGCAGTATGGCATCAAGACCATAAACAATATTAAAGGGTGTAGTATTTAAAGCTGTCTTGAATGAAACTCGATAAGTTCATAGAGTGGCATGGAGATTCATTTCCCAATATGTCCGTCCTGAACTAACCACTTTATTTAATACCGAGCTAAGAATTTTATTTGTATGCTCAACTGGTCCATTTGATTGTGGGTGATAGGGAGCTGGTTTGTTATAGATGACCATAAATTCATTAAGCAGATACTCAATTACCTCATTGAGGAAATGAGTTTTCCTATCATAGAAATTTTCTATTGGCAGTCCATATCTTGTGAGCACGTACTCATATAAGAATGCGGCTGTGGTTCTGGCATCATTCCTTTGAGTTGCTTTAGCTTCTGCCCACCTAGTCAAATAGTCCTTAACTACAATGATATGTTGAGCTTGGGTTCTATAAAAAGGTGGCTGTATTGGCCCAACAAAGTTTATACCCCATTTTGAAAAAGCTCTAGCCCCCATCATTGGTTTTAAGGGCATGCTATCTACACGGGTTGGCATTTTACCTCGTTGACATGCATCGCATCTTCAAACATATTCTTTGGCATCTACAAAAAGTGTTGACCACCATATGCCTACCATTAAGATTGCTCTTGTGGTGGTCTCACTGGAGAAGTGACCTCCAGCTAATCTAGCATGTGCTTGTTCTAAAATGGGAATATATTCGTCTTCATTTGCACAAAGACGCAAATGTTGATCCTTAACTCTCCAATACAATTGGTTTCCAATAAGAGCATAGTCTCTTGCTTCAATTTCAATTTCTCTTTGGCAGCATTTGCTCATATCCTCAGGAAATGTTCGGCTTGATAAGTAAGTAACTAGATAGTTACTCCACTTAGGAAGAAGTGATATTTGGAACAATGTCACATGAGGTATGGGTGCTTGTTTTTTACATTGAGAAAATTTTTCTACAAATGAGTGAGCACCCCTCCTCATAGTTGGCCAAAATACTCCAAGTCTCAAGATCCATTGCATAGTTTGGTCTTCCACAAAGTGAAGTCCTACTATGGTTATATGTGCTTGACTTATTTATTAGTTTTTTTTCTTAGGATTAATTCATAAAAGCAGTATTCCATCTTGATTTATTTTGTAAAGCCTTCCAACTAGTAATTGATACATAGTCGATTACTCAATTAATCCAGTTGTAATAGGAAGTGGTATTTGCGAACCCACTTGAGCTATGGTCATCAATGATACCATATTTTCCGACCATCGAGTTATCATTCCACGGAGAATAGATATGCATCTGGTAGATCATTGTCTACTCCCTTAGGTGGTTCTCCTGAAATAATCCTTGACAAATGATCTGCTCTTTGATGAGTGGTGCCCTTTTTCACAACTACAGTGAAACGTACTTCCATGGAAAAAACACCCCTTGAGGTTATGGAGGGAAGATCAAAAAGTCCCCTGCTACTCAAAGTACATGGGAAGATCTTCATTGCAGATGAATATAGTTGAAACCTGCAAGAATCTTTCCAAAATATTAAGGATGCTATATCCATCTCTCAGCAAAGGCAAAAGACTGCTGCTGATAAGCACATAAGGTCTGTAGCCTTTAAACAAAATGATTGGGTCTTGATTAAGTTTCCCAAGGCTTGATTAAGGCACATGATGGGAAAGAATCCTACGGGACACCAAAAGTACTATGCTAAGTTAGCAGAAAGGTACTATGGTCCCTTTCAGATTCTTAGGTTGATCAATCAGATGGCCTATCAACTCAAGTTGCCCAACCATTGGCTCATACACAATTCTTTCCACATGAGCCTACTAAAGCCTTACAAAGGAGAGACACCTCAAGAAGCAACCATTGAAGACCTACCAGAGATCAAGGACCAAGAAGAGGTGTTGCAGCCCAAGTCCATTCTCCAACACGAAGATAAGGTATTAAGAGGTGGTAAGAATATCCGACGATATCTTATCAAGTTTAAAAATTATTCGTTTGAAGATGCTAGATGGATGCAAGGCATACAATTAAAAGATAACATAAACCTTGTCAATGCTTACAACAATGATTTCCTAGAGTAAGAAAATGTGAATATGTATAAATGAACAAACTCTCTTTTTCTTTATTGTGCACAAATGTTAATAAGTATGCATGCTTAGGATCATGTTTGTGGAGACGACGTCGCTGAAACACCAAGTAGAGCTTCTCACTCTTCTATGGAAGATTGATACGGACTAATGTGCAAACATGCTTGTGGCAGCTAAGGCTCTCATGCACCAAATGGACTACTCAGCCATTCTTGAATGGTGTCGTAGGGTCAAATAGAGATCCTCTACCCATAGCAAACGAACTAATGACTAGGCTTTATCTTCTCTATCTCATAGTAGAGGACCTATGATTTCAAGAGAGAGGTAACGTCATAAAAACTAAAATCTAATTCTCCCAAATGATTTCTCATGTTAAATTGATCATTTAATATGGGGAGGTACTAGGGGAGTAAAAGCTACAATATCGGTAAGGTTGCCAAACCGGTCATAATAGGGATCCAAAGGAGGGAAAATAGAGATCCAAAGGGGAACAGTCTCCAAAAGAGCAATGTGCATCAATGGAGCTTAAAAGACCTAAGGTTCAGCTCCATTAAGACTACGATAGGCTAAGGTTCCAAAAATTAATTAAAAAGTCCAATGGCCAAAAGTGGGAAAATTGGATGGTTATGGGGAAGACTAAAAAGTCTACCCACATCCCTAGGAAGGAGGGGATGATCCCTAAAGGTAGGAGAAGAGAGAGAAACACACACACACACACACACACACACACTCCCAAGCTCTCCCTTTACACAAAGGGAATAATGGACACATGGCAGGCTCCTAGCCCAGATGCCCCCAATCTCCCCTCAAATCCTATTGGATGGCCATAGAGGTGGACCAATGAGAATTAGACTAGAGTAAAATTAATATAATCAACTTAAAAGTTCTTGATAAAAGAACCAATAGAAATTAAGCTCCTTAGAAGACTATTGGACAGTCTACCAAGGGGTATAATGAGCATTTAGCAGCCCAATGGCTTGCTTGATTCCTATTGGGGCCAGAAGACAAAAAGGTCCAATGAGAGTTTAAATAAATTATTTTAATTACCTAAAGCTCTCACAAAAGGGGAAAGGGAGACACTTGTCACAAGTCTATCAACTATGCTTCTTAATTGCTACTGGCTAAGCTCTACAGGAGCCAATGGGAAGCCAAAAAGAGAAAATGGGAAGAGGGGTCGATCAAGAAGAGAGAGAGTTGGTATTTTGGTGCTAACTAATATTTCTACACACACATATGACTCATATGTTGATCAAGAACTCCATCTCCTTCTCCAAGCATTGAGAAGTAGAGGCCTAGACCAGTTGGCTATGGAATGCAAGTCCAACCAAGAGCCAAGCTTCAATGGCATGCTCATCTCCTCTACCATGCTAATTACTAAGCTAAGCTATGCTGTAAGAGTGATTATGTGAGGAGAATACTTATTTATTGTAATATACATCTACTTCCTCTTCATTTTTTCTCACTCCTTGCTAGCTCTCACCATCTTTGAAGGTGTGTGAGGTCTTGGGACTGAGGCTAGGCCCACTAGGTGTGTTTTTCAAGCATAATTTGGTGCATGAAGCTTCCATCTTCATGCACCAACGAGTTTGTCAAGGAACATAAAGATTGTATTGTATAAAATTCTCCCTTGATGGGAGAAGCTATAATAAAAAGCCTTTTTGGAGGGCAAACCGGCTCCATGTAAACCCGGTCCTCAACTGTTGTCAATTGTTCTATTTCTCTCTCTCTTCAAGTATTGTCTTAGCCAAACTAGCTAGGTGTAATTGTTATGTTGCTTTCTCCAACCAAGTACTCTCTCTATGCTCATTAGGAACTTGTTCTTTATGAAATGCTCACTATGTTATCATTTTCCGCTACACACAAGTTACTAGTGTATTAAATGTTACATGTATTCTCTTCCTAAGTATTGCCATCCCAATGGTTCAATCCTGAATTGTTGAATTGTGACCCCCTTCTTGGTCCTCACCGTGTATAGATTGGGCAGAAAGCCCATACAATTTGAGAATAACATGAATCCTATAGGTGCACAACCTTTAGACGAAGTCCTCAGGAAGCTTTTCACGACCGTAGACAAAGTGCCTTTTCAATACATGCATGTTTAACAAAAAGCACAAGCTTTATTTTTACTATGTGACATGCTAATAAACAATGCAAGATAATGTTTCAACATAGCACATGAGATTCTTTATGTGAGGCTCTCAACTGTTGATTTGGGTCCAAAGTAATGACCTAGACCATGCCAAGTGGCTGCCAAGAAACGAAGGAAGCACATTAGACTTACCAAGTAAAAGCCCTTTTGAATTTACATCGTTACAAATCGGCGCCTTTATTTTCTCTTGTTCTGCTCATTTGAAAAATGGATTGGAGTTCTACCATTTCATGCTTGGGCTCTACCTTTCTAGTGTCATTAGGAAAAATATGAAGCCGAAAAGGGCCCTTTAGCTTAAGGGGTGATTAAGCATGGACCAATAGGAAGAGGGTGGTGGCCACATCTATAGCCTCAAAAAAGTAGGGTAGGAGGGGGCATGGGGGCCTATTTGTTCCCCTCATTATAGCTTTGTCCCCTAGAAAGAGAGAGAAAAAGGGGGGGGGGGGGGGGGGGGGGGGGGGGGGGGGTTCCCTCCATTTTCATGGGCGGCCATAAAGTAACCCTAAAATTTCAAAAAAAAATAGAAATCTCTAAATCGCACTTTTCACTCCCCAAAAGATCCCCTAACCAAATACATGGTCAAAAATCTATTTTCTTTCACCAAAATTTGCGTTTTTCAGCCATTACCCTCCATTCTACCTTCTCCTCCTCCTCCTCCTCCTCCTCTCTCTCTCTCTCTCTCTCTCTCTCTCTCTCTCTCTCTCTCTCTCTCTCTCTCTCTCTCTCTCTCTCTCCCCCCCCCCCCCCAAGCTTTCCATAGCTACAACAGATATGGAAGCTTTCCATAGCTGCAACACATATGGAAGCTTTACATAGCTGCTCACGATATAAACACACACTCTCTCTACGTTCTTTCCCATTTTCATATACACATCCACTGTCCTCTCTCCCCAAGATCTCCATGGCTACAACACTCGTTGAAACTTTACCAAGCAGCTCGTTTACCTTTTCTTCTACCACTTCATAGCCCATCATCTACAAGATATCCATGGCTATGGTTGCAGCAAATATGGAAGCTTTCCATAGCTGCAACTCATATGGAAGCTTCCATAGCTGCTCACAATCTAAACTCTCTCTCTCTCTCTCTCTCTCTCTCTCTCTCTCTCTATGTGCTTTCCAATTTTCGTCTACACCTCCACTGTCCTCTCTCCCCAAGGTCTCCATGGCTGCAACACTTGTGGAGACTTTACCAAACACCTCTTCTAACCTTTCTTCTACCGCTTCATAGCTCGTCATCTACAAGCTATCCATGGATATGGCTGCAACATTGGGGTAAACTTCTCTAGCCCTTTTTTACCCTTTCAAGTACACCTTCTTAGATCATCATCTACAGGCTTCCCATGGCTGGAGCACCTAGAAAAACTGTATCAACCACCTCTTATCTCCTTGCCATGGCTGTAGTATTGCACTCGAAGGTTCTCCATTGAAGGTTTAATCCTTTGTATCTCCGTCTCTCCAAAAACATTTACTTCTTCCTTCCTCTCTAGCTCATTCAAAACCACTATCAAACCCTCTTATTGTAGCCCCTTCCTCTCTATAGAAATGCCAAACTCTACTACTCACAGAAAACCAAAAGATGAGGTAGAAAGGGTTGTCTTGTACAACACCAGAGAATCTAATGGGGAGTGGGTGCCTCAAGTGTTCTGTAAAGGCGCTTGGGTATTCATGCAACCTGCAGCCATTGGGACTCATCGTGTTCAAGATTGGAAAGGGAGGTTTCTTGGGTTCAAAGACCATATGATCAATGGGATGGTGGTTGTTATTCAACATGTGTATTCAATGCCTAATATGCATTTGGGGCACACTAATCCAAATTTTTCCACCTAACTGTAAGTTGCTTCTCTTTGTTGTTGCAATAGACATATACATTGAGTTGACCTATGTGTTCAAGTATGCTAGTATGTTTATTTTGGGCCATTTGATGTCTATGTAAATATATTTCCATCAAACTTGGCGAGCAATAAGAATTTTCTTTCAAGATTTTTATGTTGACATTGATGTCATGATGCTTCTCAATGTGCAACCATCAATGCTACTACAAAGAAAAATCTTCTTCAACACACCCACACCCACCTCATAGTGTTGTTATGGTAATATCATTTTTTAATACACTTCCACCTGTGGCTGTGGATGTGTAAGACAAGGAAATGTATACCTTACAAAGCCTTGAAGGAAATCTTGTGTAAGACAGGGAAATGGATACCTTACAAAGCCTTGAAGGAAATCTTGTGACATTTGACATTCATATTACAATACCAAATGATGTCTCTGAAATTGTGCAAGTTAGTGATCTCACAAGCTAGGGGCTTTGGATATGGTACTTTAAAGTTTGCACAACTTTGTATATACGCTTCCACTACAAGTGGTGGATGTGTAAGACTGGGAAATGGATACCTCTACAAAGCCTTGAAGGTAATCTTGTGGCATTTGGCATTCATATTACAATGCAAAATGATGTCTCTAAAACTATGCAAGTTAGTGATCATAGTCGTTTTGACATAATTGCCTTCGTCACTTCAAATATTGCAGTTGCAGAGCAGGCAATTGTCATATAGGAGGAGTTCTTGGCAACCCAAGCCAAGCTTGTGGAAAATCAACAACCTCTTCATGTTGACTCACTTGACTCTGATGCCACAAACATTGTTGATGAGAGGAGATCGTCCCTCAACCTTTACCTTACACCAACTATGGACGACGACGACGACAACAAGCAAGTGGTAATTGTCTTCCTTGTGTAATTGGCCATCCCAATGTATTTTCCTAACACAAATGTTTGTAGGATATTTTGGACATGGAGGAGCGGGTAGCTTGCAAGGCTGGAGAGAGCAATGTTTTTGGCCCAGAAGTAGCACTTGCAAAATACATCAGCAAAGTACCCATGGGCGACATCTGCATTATCCACAAAGATTTCTCCCTTGATGGAAATGTTTCTTTGTGGGTATTGAAGGCTCTCAACAAGATCTTGTGCTTGTCTACTATGCAAGTAGCTTTTCTTGTAGACAAATCCCTTGCAATGGCCACTTTTGGCATAGGTTTTTGTGGCGTGGTCTCAGTCCTAACTTCCATTTTACCTAATGTTGAAGCAAGACGTAGGGAAGTTTCTCAGTGCCTCCTATGTAATGAGCCCCTTTTGTAATTTCATATATCAATATAATATCAGTTTTACTTTCCTCTCTTAACTTACAATTTGGTGTAAATACATTCATTTCAATGAGATTTAATTTTCTAGTTCTGAATGGGCAAGTTTATTGTGAGTTTTATTAGCTACCTTGAATCTTTATTTGGTATAAAGACTTGGTGTTCATTAGATAAATCTAAAAACTATGATTGTGCAAGTGCTTTGTGGGTCAATCTCTATCTATGTGACGATGTCAAGGGTCCCAACTTGCCATATGGAGGGGTCAATGTAAAGGCAAGTAATTGCCACAAGATGTGTCATTAGCTGTCAAATGCTATTCTTAATGCTAATGTTGTACTGGATTTGTCCCAAAAACTGCAAAAAGCCCCTATCCACAAGGCACCAATTTTGAACTTATTTTGCCCAAAATTGATGTCTTGTGGACAGGGGTTTTTAACACTGTTTGGGCCAAAGCAAGCATATCTGGTGCCTTCTAGATGTCAATCAAAGGCATTTTGGTTGTCTCTCAGTCTTCCACATGTACAAAAGGTTGGGAAGGCACTAGTAGCAAAAAAACCGTCAGTGATTACTTTGTTGGATCTTATTTGCCAGTTGAAATACACATAAGGCCCAAACTTGCTGCCTTGTGAATAGGGGCCTTTTGCACCACCATAGCCAAAACAAATAATATGTGTGTATTTCAACTGGCAAATAAGACCCAACAAAGTAATCACTGACGTGTTTTTTTCTACAAGTGCCTTCCCAACATTTTGTACCTGTGAAAGATTGAGAGACAACCAAAATGCCTTTGCTTGACATTTGGAAGGCACTAGATATGCTTGTTTTGTTCCAAACACTATTAAAAACCCTTGTCCACAAGACATCAATTTTGGCCAAAATAGATATTATGTGTGCATTCAATTAATGGCAGTTGAAGCCTATTGTGAAGGTTTTGTAGCAGTAGCCAAAAAAATACTCATCCACAACTCCCCGTCTCCCCTTCCGTGTTCAATGGCATGGTGTGCAAGAACCACCCGACAATGTACGTTAGACTTATAAAAATATATTGAACACAAATTAAATAAAAAGAGCTTAAATGACTTAAGAAGCGACACATTCCAAAATGAGTAAGCATCATTATATTTCCAAATTTGAAGTCATTACATATCCCTTGCAAAAAGGTGTTGCTGTACATATTACTAGCTACAAGTTTGTTGTATCTGACGGGCTAGTGCCAAATCTTTTTGCTTTATAGCTGTTACATGCTTGGCATGGATGGCACACAAGTTGGTATCCTCAAATAAACCCACCAAGGATGACTCTATGGCTCCTTGAGTCCTTCGAGGCTGATGGGCTGCATGCGTAACTCAGTGTTGTAGCTTTGCACAATCTCCTTGCATGTCCGTGAAAAAGAATCCCTTCGGATGAGAAGTTCCACACACTTTTAATAATGTTGAATATCAGCAAAGGCTCTGCTAAAACGGTGCACTAACCTTGGCCATCGTGAAAGTGCATTGACTACATGATTGTGCTTGCCAGCAATGTGAGCAATGTAAAAATAAAATTGCAAAAAGAAATTTACCCACCTCATTTGATTGTCGGAGATCTTGGTTTGCATCATGGATGGAGTCCACAAGAAGTACTTCCATGTGTCTAGGGCATATAAAACAGCTCGTAGGTCCTTTTGTACTTGTCCAATAGTCGCTCATTGGAGTTGAGTCTTTGAATATCGTATGCTATGGCATTCCCTTCTTGAAGCAAAGTTTTGCTCGAAGGCAATCATCTAGACATTGGACCTCAAATAGCTTTGAGAGATCCCATAGTGTAGGCATAAGTTTAGAGATAAGTTTCTCTTTATACTTTTCAAAAGTATTTTGCTCTCTTTGCAGTCCATGTATACTTAACGTTCTTTTTTGTTAAGTCATGTATTGGACCTGCTATAAGCATGAATTTTTCCTATGAGGAATCCCTAGTATGCACTCCTACCTTTAGTGCTTTGCAACTCATGTAGACTCCTTGGATTAGGCCATCTTTTTATTACCTCTACCTTTTGTGGATCCATACAGATACCACCTTTAGAGATAATGTGACCTAATCATTGAATCTCTTGAAAATTTCACTTTTCTTTTGGTTAGAAGAAAGCCTAATCTCTCTCAAAACATACCAGTTCATGCTATTGCCTTTTGAAATCCTCTTGTGGAGCTTGTAAATCTCAATAAGGAGGCTTATTAGGCAGTGAGCTTTGTGGTAGAAGCTCCATTGCATGGCCATTGTCCCCTCGTTGTGGAGATAGATCACGGGGGTATTATCAATAAAACATTTTGGAATCCATTTAGGAATTTAGACAGCTCTAATTCCTCTTGATTCCCGTCTTTTTTTATTGTTACTGGTTGAAACATTAAATTCATTTACAGACTTTCTAACAGAAATCATGTATATGAAAATAGAGATTTTCATTAACTTGTGAAAGCATGCATATTTACAAGGGATAGGATGCTACCCAACTCATAAACATGTATGTACATATCTCCTATCATAGGAAAATTGAAAGCCTTTTGCTATGAGCATCCTCTTTTGGAGTTTCCAGCATAGAAACTCAAGGCGACTCGTTGCGTGCATTTCTTTGGGGACAAGCACGATAGACATGCCCTTGCTGTCCACACTTGTAGCATTTGTTATACTTACAATAATACTCTAGCTCTATTGGAGAGAGTCTATTATTACCTTTGTAGACTCCTTTCTCCTTAGCTTTGTTATCGTTGTTGCTAGAGTTGCCTTTGGAGGAAGTTTGAGCATTATTCCTCCCTCTAGGCTCATTTTGATCCTTCACTTCTATGGGCTTAGAGTTTCTCTTAACCACTAGTTGGAAATTGATTTGAGAGGCCACCATAGTATGGTGTATGACCGCTATTATGGTACTAGGCCTTTGAGGGTTAACATACTCAGCCATCTCTTCAGAAAGACCCGCATAGAAATGTTGCTTTTGCTCCCCAAAGTCTATCTTTTTGTAGACAGTGGCTTTGAGAAATAAATCCCAAAACTTATCTACATACTTCTGGATAGACTCATAGGGAGAGAGTTTCAAGCTTTTCCATTCCATGAGGACATTGTCTTTAGTGTTGCTTGTCACAAACTGTTTCATGATGGAGGCTCTTAAAGCCTTCCATGTCCTTGGAGCTTTTCTTTGGGCTCGTAGGCTAGCCCACCATTGACGAGCGGAGCTCTGGAAATGCATAGATACCTGATGCAATTTAGAGGAATCCGTGAAGCCCTCATCACCAAAGGCCGCATTAAACTGTTGGATGAAGGCCAAGATCTTGTCTGTAGCACCAAAGGTGCCATCATAGGTAAGGAAGGTGGTGTTCTTTCCTCCCTCCTTGAACTTCTTCAGCTTCTTGGACCTTATCGATAACGGATAGGACTGGCGATGGCCTTTCCTCTTGGGCTCTTTGAGAGAAGAGCCTCTACCTTCATTGGAATATGAGGAAGGTGATGAAGATGGAGAAGAGGGTGACCTCTTTCTCTCCTTTTCCTTCTTTTGGTACCTCTCTTCCCTTTTGTGATAACGAGGAGGAGGACTTTGCGGTGATCTTTCCCTCTTGGGGGGAGTTTCAGATTGTTAAGGCTGCCATCTTCTTGGAGCCACATCTTCGGAAGTATTGGGAGACTCACTTCTTTCTCCTTCCCTTGGTGAAGGCTCTATAGTAGAGACTTCACCTCTCTTCTTGGATGGAGGTAAGCCCGCTAGTAAACGTTTAAGCGCTTCATATGGGTTCTCCTCTTCTCTCACCGTAGAGAGTCCTCTCTTGGAAATATCTCGAAGAGAATTCTTAGGTGCTCTCTCTTTTGGGGCAGTTTGGAGAATCCCATAAGTATAAAGTTGCTGGAAAACTTCACCTTGTAGGGTTGGGTTTCCCATAGCTTGTTGCACCTTAGAAACAAGACAATTGATAAACATGGGAGCATCATCATTAGCACCTTCATGTGCAAAATCAAAGTTATTAATGTTCATTCTACTCTCTTGGTTATTGTCAGCCATGTTAACAAAATTTATGTATGTACTTAGTGCATGCTTTGGAAATTCAAAACCTTAGTTGCCACTCTTCTTAGCCTTTGAAAATTGGCTCTTAAGTATCTACACCCACGGCTCAAAGTGGTTAATTATAGGGAGTAGAGGAGTAGGTCTAGCATAGTAGAGCTGCCAAGGGCTAGCTCCTTGCGGACTTCTTATGGCTCAATAATGGTAAAGTCGTAGGCAAGTCAAAAAAGACTCTATTATTAATTCCAAAGCTCCCGAGGTGTGCACCATATTCCACATAGTGGGCTCAACACCGATAATAGATCTCAGTTCCACTTACCCTAATATAATTAACAACATCAACCATTTATAGGCTACTTAAGGACCTTTCTTCTTAAGCAAGAAAAGAGAAAAAAATGCTCTGATACCAATGTAACGTAAATAGCCTAATAACTTGTAGAATAGTGGAATTAAGAGAATTAGAGTGAGCAACTTTGTGAGATTACTTTGAGAGCATAGAGGGTGAACTTAATTGTTAATAGCAACTTAATCATAACACTTAATTAACTAAGCATGAGCAATACTTTTGCAAGAGAGAGAGTTTAGAGAATATGACAACAGTTGAGGATCGGATTTATGTGGAGACGCTCCCCCCTCCAAAAGGAATTTGTATTATAGATTTTCATTAAGAAAGACTTGGTACAATACAATCTTTGTGTTCCTTGAGACCTCTTTGGCGGTATGAAGATGGAAGCTTAATACACCAAGCTTTTGCTTAATAGCAACAATCAATCTTAGCTTGAAAACAATCAAGAACTTGTGAGCATAATCAATCCTTGTGTTCCCTAAATCATTTGGGTGCATGAAGATGTAAACTTTTATGCATCAACTTGTGTTTAAAGAAACAATTAATCTACTTGCATGAAGTATAATCTACTTGCAATAAACCATTAGACTTCTTGCAATAAGTAGAACATAAACTTGTGGAAAGCATTGAATATCCCAAGCCTCAGTCCCAAGACCTCAAACACCTTCGAAGGTGGAGAGAGCTAGCAGGGAATGAGGGTAGTGAAGAGGAAGAAGAAGTATTCCATAGGAGAAAGAAATAGTTCCTCACTTATCATCACTCTTTTTGCTTAGCATCCATAATAGCACAATAATAAATATGGAGAAGATGGAAATCTTAAGCATTGAAGCATAGCTCTTGGTTGGATTTGCATTCCATAGCCAAGAGTGTTGGTGTAGTCTCTCAACTTCTCAAGGAGCATAGAGAAGGAGATGGAGCTCTTGCACCTTGCATAGCACACCATGAGAGTGTTTGTGAATGTGTGTGGGTGAGTATACCCCCTAAGAAACCCCCTAGCTTGCTTGGGTCAACCCCCCCTTGTAGCTCATGCTTGAAGCTCATTGGACCCCTCCAGGCCTAGCCAATCACAAGTAGGAGGCATTACAAGCAGCAAGGGTAGCCTTGGGACAAGTGTCCCCCTTTCCCGTTTGAGAGACAGGACTTGATAAATTAAAAAATCAATTAATGAAATCTCCTAAATTATCATTGGACCCCTTGGGTGGCCAAGGGGTCCAATGATAAACAAAAAAATCAATTAATTAAATCTCCTAAATTATCATTGGACCCCTTGGGTGGCCAACCAGTAGGCTTCAGGCACACCATGAGGGCAACATGAGGAGGAACTTGACAAGTGTCCCTTTTGCTTTCTTTGTACCATGCATGCCTTGTGTGAGTGTGTGGGTGTTCTCTCTCACCCCCCTCATGTAGGGCTCTCCCACTCCTTGTAGGGATCGAATATTTGAGTTTTTGACACCTCAAGCCCCTCATGCATAGGCCCAGTTCCCACCACAATCTTGGCTTTTAAGCACTTTAAGCTTTGGCTGGGTTCTCACCTCAAGTATAGCCCTAGCATCTCAAGCATTTCAAGCACCTCAAGCATCTCAATCATCAAGCACATCAAGCATATCAAGCACCTTAGTCATCAAGCATGACAAGTAGGAGAAGCACCTCAAGCTGGGTTGGGTTCCCGCCTCAAGCTCAGCCCTAGCTTACCTAGGGTCAAAGGACTTTTACACACATTATTGGAGGTATTCAATGAAGATAACCCTAAGGTCTTATGCTCCATTGGTTAGACTTGCTCTTTGATAGAACATCTCTCATTTTGGCCCGTTTTCTATTGGCTCCATGTTGAGATAGATCTATAAGCACATCTCAATATCTTAACCCTTGCTCCCGTTTATTCTCCCACATTACACTACAAGAGGTTGTGTGCTCTTGTGACGCTGTTAGCGACGGAAATACACTGGGTTTTTATAACCCCCGACGTCGCTAAAACCGTCGCTAATAGCGTCGCTATGAGAGCGTCGCTATATGCGACGCTATAGGCGTCGCTATATGCGTCGCTATAAGCGTCACTATATAGAGACGCTCATAGCGACGGTTATAGCGACGTTTACACAGAAGACTATAGCGACGCTCATAGCGACGCTACAGAGCCATAAATAGCGACGCCCGAGATAATTTTTTTTTGGTGACAGGGCATTGAATGCCCTGCCACCCATCAACCATATTGTACTTGATTCACTTTTTAAAAAAAGTGCAAGGGTAGATAATAGACCCAAAATAGTCACCCACAAGACGCATTGTTTGCAAAATTGACAAACGTAAAATTGACAATTGTACACATCATAGGCAAAATGAATTGATTGGCAAATGTAATAATGACAATTGTACAACATTATAGGCATAAAGAATTGATTGGCAAAAGGAACTGCGGTGACAAATGTAATAATATACATGGTTCAAAAAGACGTATAAAATCCGTCTCATGATACATAAGCTATGAGAAACCCTAAACTAATGTTATCTAGCTACGGCTAAACTGACGTCGTCTAGTCAGACGTCTCATCGCGTCCAAGCGGCGTATCTGTCGGATTCTGCAAAAAAAGACAATAAGACAGCTTTCAGTAAGTATAAACATATAACGACATTTATAAAACAATACAAAAAATAGAAAAGAGCAAACCCTAATTCTAACCATGCCGCCGCGAGAACTGAGAATGTCCATCAGGGCGTTTAAGCCTTTCCTGCCTGCGTACTCGCGCTCGTACGGTGTGGGATCACGTCCTGTCATCGACCACTGTCAAAACATACAAAGATTTCAGTATGTTAGAATTAAAAAACTCATAAACCCTAAACTATCGAACATAAAGAGCAATGCGAAAACACTTACAAAATCGGCCTCCAATGATGCCCATCCACCGCTCCCCAAGTGGTGCGAGCTCCCTGCCTCTACTCGCGCTCTGGCTGCATCCTTTTGTTGCTTCCACTTGTCGGGATTCTCGCACGCTGCTTTCTTCGTATTCTTCCAATCTTCTTTGGCCAGCCAATCTGGCCTGTTCCACCCATTCTTGATTGCTTTTTGCACTTCGGAACGCTTGTGTTTGCAGTATTCGCGCATTCGAATCTTCATCAGGTCTTCATTGAAGCGCTGATCCCGTGTTGGAACGGGAAACTCATCATGAAGTATGTTGATGACTCTGTTTTTTAAATCACTTGGTACTTCACTCCATTTGTTTAGTATGTAGTGTCTAAACAGCTGAGAGCAAAGACCACGCATGCGCGAGATCACCTTCTTGCCGTCATCATCCATGATGATGTCGCCGCTGAAGTCGACGGAGTAAGGCAAGCCCTCTGGCCGGTGACGCGTGAACCTGGGTGTCCCGGCAGGGGTCTCTAGCGGCGTGTCGATGGGGGTACGGACGTCAGGTGTCTCCACCGGTGTTTGGGCCCCGAAGCTAGGAGTGTCGAGTGGGGTGGCTCCTGGCGGAGTAGGTAGAGGTGTGTAGCTGCTAGGAATAGTCAGCCGCGCAAAACCTGGCGTAGATGGCGATGCTGTGGCTGGTGTGGGGGCGGGCAAAGAAGGGGAGGGTAAAGAGCCTCGTCGAACACGAGGCGGTGTGGAGGCATCGGCGGCGGAATCCCCACAACAACCGCCACCGCCACCACTAGAGCGCCGGTGTCTAGACGAGTGTGAAGATCGTCTCGTTGACGCCGAAGCTTCGGAGCGCGCCGAATGCTCCAAAAGAGAGGGAGATGCGGATGGAGTAGGAACGCGCGATGATGTGTCAGAGCGATGACGCTCCACGTACCACTGTCTCTGCTGCGGTGACAAAGAAGAAAGAAACTCCTCATCATCCATACCTGCATTAAACACACGAATATTTAAACTTAATATTGAATGAATAGAGTAGACAATGACGCAAAGACCATTAAATACAATGACGTAATGACGCATATAAATACAATGACGCAATGAATTGAGTGATAGAAGAGGCAAGTCGAAAACTTAGAATTTTCAATCAAAATATGTGAGCGCGAGTAGAAAAGAGCGTTATACACCATGGAAGGTACTTAGAGAGCCAGAGCTTTTACAACACGGAGCAAAATTGTTCAAATACAATATTTGTGGCTTTAAGAGATCTCTCTCTCATCCTCGCATAACTCAGCATAACTTCCTATATCTATATAGAGCTCTCCGTTTAAACACATATCCTCTGTTTCATTTTGTAGCTCCTCTGCATGCACCCCATATAGAGTAGTAGCATCTTGATGCTCGTCTGGCACCATCGCAGCGGCTTCTGATTGAGCATCTTCTCTGATCTCCTCCATTGATGCCGTTGTGATTGGCACATGGTAGCCTTCATACGTCCTTGCACTACGAGGGGCTACCTCTATGACGTACTACGAGTTTGATGTAGACTTTGTAGGATGAAATATTACCTGCCAAAGCCACATAACTTACATGAGAGCTTTCAAGCACATAACTTGTAAAAGGGGGATGTTAACTATTTACATACTTACTTGTTCACAATGCTATGGTAGTACGAAAGTGTCTCTTAGGTCAGTCCATTTCTTAGTAGAATCCATCTCAAGAAAACTAGACTCTCCTCTACGCACAGTAGCGTTGTGACCCTCCATGATTATCTTGAACCATTGCACGTCGAACAAGTCGACAAAAAATCCTCTGTAATCGATCCTCAAAATCTCTTGCAGCGTGCCGAAGTAAGTGAGTTCCGCCACCACAGGATCTGCATCAGAGGAACGTCGCCGACTAGACTTCAAATTTTGCCATGATTCCACAATCTTGAGTAAAACACTTTTTGTCGATCAGTTCCACCCTAAAATGTCGACCTTTACACCATGCTGCTGTGTATGACTTATACTACAACGAACAAAGATTATGAGTGGCCGTTCAAACGTTTAGAAATAAAGTCACTAGCATGTCGTACATTGCAAACTTACCTTGGTCGCGCAACCCCGAGAGTACTCCCACTCTTCCTCAGTCACTTCATCACCGCATTGTTGTGCGCTTTTCAATTGGTTGTGCAACCATCTTAAGCTCATGAAGGTTGGTAGGCTCTCCAGACCCGTCGGATAGTGCATCGGTGGTCGTCTTTCCCGTCTCCACTCGATTCGTGCCCTTTGTCGCTCTTGCTTTGCATCCTCATATTGTGAAATCCACTTTTGCATCACTGGATTGTGAAGCATGCAAAATCGGTTGCTTTTAGCCTCTAGATCTTCCGTCATCTTCTTCTCAACACCGAGATTGCACATGACAATCCTAGATATGCGCTCATCATCTATGGTTCGCCATAGCGTGTCCCGGGCTTTATCAAATCCGTCTAGCCACTCTCCAATGTACACTAGGGACTCTGATACCAACCAACCTTCTGCCATGCTACCCTCCGGACGTGCCTTTTGGCGCACATATCCCTTAAGCGTTTTCATGGAACGTTCTAAGAAGAACATCCATCTGGAATGAACTGTGCCAGCTATTTCCACCTCATCAACTATGTGAACAAGAAGATGCACCTGAATGGTTAGCATGGTAGTAGGAAATGTTTCTCAAACATGCACACAAGCTCCGCAGCATTTAGTTTGGCGAATGGTATGGAGTCTACTTTGATCTCCTTTTGTGAGATCCATTGCACTAGCTTTGCAAGTTTGTAGATTGTGTTACGGATGTCGAGAGACAAACATCCCTCAATGGCAACCGGTAAAATAAACTGTAAAGTATGTGCAGCGATGATATTAAAGTCCACATTTTATGCAATGATATTAAAGTCCACTATGAACGTACCTGACACATTTTATGCCAGTCGTGTGACTTCAAACCGGTAAGCTTTCCGTCTTTAGTAAAACACGTTCGGAGCGAGTGCATTACGCCAGTGGGGGTTCGCAAAGATCGAATGGTCTCTTTTACTTTGCGTTCTTGGGCTCCTGTGAAAATCCATGGTGCTTTAGGGAGTTTTATCGATCCATCAGACGCTGTTTGCGGCCAATATTGCTCCATACGATCCACATTTCTAAGGTCAACCCTGGCTCCCAAAGTATCTTTCTTGCCGGTCAGATGGTCCCATAGTAGATTACCCACATTCTTGAATATGTGCATTGGATCGAGCAAGTGATTGATCATGAGTCGGGGCCAGTATGGTAACTCGTACCATAGAGATAGTCTCTTCATCCCTGGAGGCAATCCGTCATCGCACATCTCCTTGTGCTCTAACCATGCTTGTGCAGATATCCTTGGTGGCTCTCTTCCCAAAAAGCCGTTGCGTAACACATGATTCTCTGGAAGATACGCATGATGACCTTCGTAGATTTGCTTCTTCAGTGAGGGCACCCTACGTGCATTCAGTTTAGGTCCACATGTGACACATGCTCTGTATCCGCTTGTTTGAAGCCCTGCATGTATACACATGATAATAGATCAACTATGGGAAAAAACAAGATTTACGGTGTCTGAGTGAGGAGTGTCAATAGATCACCTGAGCATTCTGTTAGCCCGGGATAGTCATGCATGGTCCACATTAGAATGCCTCTGATCAAAGCATTCCGTCGTCCTGTGTGTCGGCTCATATCCACCACCTCTATGCCAATCCACAATTGTTGTAGCTCTTCCAATAGTGGACGAAGATACACATCTATTGGGTTGCAAGATTGCTGCTTGTTGGCCAGCGTCAGAGTCCGACGAGTTATAATTGGCAACAACTCGATCTATAATAGATGGATCGAACTCGCCAAATTCGCGAACGTGCTGCAAAGAAACACGTCTTGTCCGTCGCACAGCATGCTTGCATTGATTACAAGGACATAAGACCCTCGTTGAGAGATAGGTGTTTCGGTTGGACGGTCCCACATCCTCGTCACTACTCATAACGAGGATAAAAATCTTATAACTTGGACAACAAATTTAATATTCTATTGGCATTCTTCGTCTTATCTCTCTCTCTCTCTCTCTCTCTCTCTTTACCTCACATTCTCTAGTCATGTCCAATCCCCGCACACCTCGGTCTAGAGGTGCACGGAGATCAGAACCACCGGGTTATAATCTCGTCTTTATTGGTCAATACCTATATTTGTGGGTACAAGAAATCTACAGACCCACGTCTACATGATACTGCATGTAGTGGACAAAACCCCTTTGCCTCTTCTCTAGCTGTAGCACTTCACAGCATCTTAACATCTTTTCACAGTAGATCTTTTCACTGTTCGTCTAACTCTAAACCCTAAACCGTAAGTAATTCTTGCGTGGACTCGATCTAACGTAAATAAGCGTAAATCTAAATAAACGTAAATCTAACTAAAAATAAACCTAAATCTAATTTAACGTAAGTCTACATCTAACCTAATCTTTAACGTCTTTTGGGATAGTTTCCTACGACGTTAAAACTCTCTTCTTCTTGTGTGTGTGTGTGTGTGTGTGTGTGTGTGGGTAAACCTAAATAAACCTAAGTCTAATCTAATATAACATAAATCTAAATCTAACGTAAATTATGTTATATTAAAAACAAAGAACTAAACTAACAGGGATTATAAGAACCTTAAAACTGATTTAACACATAATTTTTCACATAACTCGGCAAGAGTTGGCATTCTCATCACTAAAGATGTGAGAGTTAACTTCCGGCGGTGACGCTGCCTCATCTCCATCCACATCTGACGACAGCAATTGGCCCTTTAGACCGTTCTTGCTCTTGTTACTAACTTTGAAGTTGCTGTTGAATGACTAGAGGTTGTCTAGATGGTCATTGTGTCGGGGATGTAGTGACTCTTGCCGCCCTGAAGATCCACCTTCTTCCCTATCTTCTGAAGACATTTCACCAGTACTTTTGGATCGACGGAGCCCACCATGAGTGAAGGCAGCAATACCCTATATTCCATTGAGGGCTTTCTTCACCCACTTCATGCAGGCATCGCAGTCTATGGAGACCTAAATCTAATCTAATATAACGTAAATCTAAATCTAGCGTAAATAAACATAAATATAATTAAAAATAAACCTAAATCTAATCTAATTTAACTTAAATAAACCTAAATCTAATTTAACGTAAGTCTACATCTAACCTAATCTTTAACGTCTTTTAGGATAGTTTCCTACGACGTTATAACTCTCTTCTTCTTGTGTTTGTGCGCGTGTGTGGATGTGTGTGCCAATAAAAAGAGATAAATGGTATAACCTTTCTATCACCCATGCCAAGTATGATAGATTGGTTATGCCATTTCCCTCTTGAATAATAGGTCTTGAGTTCAACTCCTCGTCTGCTAGATCTTTAGGTCTTTTAATTTTAATTAGTTTCCTACGACGTTAAATTAGTTTCTCTCTCTTTCTCTCTCAATGTGTGTGCGTTTTTTTGGATTGTATGCATGTTTTCTCTCTCTTTTCCTCTCTCAATGTGTGCGTTTTTTGTTTATGCATGTTCTCTCTCTCTTTTCCTCTCTCAATGCGTGCGTTTTTTGTTTATGCATGCTCTCTCTCTCTTTTCCTCTCTCAATGTGTGTGTGCATTCTTTGTTTATGTATGTGTGTGTGCGTTTTTGTTTATGTTTGTACTCTCTCTCTCTCTCTCTCTCTCTCTCTCTCTCTCAAAAACACTATGTGTGTGTGTATGTGTGTGTGTGAGAGAGAGAGAGGGAGAGAGAAAGAGGGGAAGGGAACATGAGAGTGAGGAGAGGGAAGGAGCATACCTGGATCTCCTTCCTCTCCTCGTGTGTGTGTGTTTGTGTGTGTGTGTGTGTGTGTGTGGAGACGAAAAAGAGAGAGAGAGAGAGAGAGAGAGAGAGAGAGAGAGAGAGATAGAGAGAGGGAGAGCGTTACCTGCTCCTTGCTTGAGGGCGCCGAAAAACTCAGATCTGAGATCTGAGTTTTTGGGCGCGCTCTGTTATTTTTTTAGCCCAGTCGGCGTCGCTATGAGCGTCGCAAATTTCTTTGTAAATTTGCGACGCTCATAGCGACGCCGGGAATTTTTTTTTTGAGCGTCGCTGTGTGAGCGTCGCTAATATGAATAGCCTCTTGTAGTGTTAAGTGATCAATTTAATATGAGAAATTCATTTGGGTTGGTTAGATATTAGTTTTTATGACAATTTTACAAAGAAAGATGAGGGCATTGTCAAATGGATGTGAAAATAATGACCTAGAAGTGAGAAAACATCTTCATTGGAGGCCCCTCTAGCAAGTTTCACCTTGCGTGGCACAGGGAATACGTTCTGAGTAACTCCTCATTATCTCAAAGAGGCCATGTAGTGCGTTGTAACCCTTTGTACTAATTCCAACTTCATCACATTCTTTCTGCAAATCAACATCAATCATGAGATTAGAGAACTTACACATCAGCTCCTTGGTTACAACAAAATAGATATGTTTTCCTTTTGGTGTGTGCAGGAGTGCTATGACATCTGACTTCTTAAGGAAACTAGTAAGCAAGTAAATGGGATCATCTTGGCTTTGGATACCACATGTCCCTTGGATGAAATTCCTGCAAGAAGAATAAACAACAAAACAATCACCACAGAAGCGACTTCATAAATGTAGGAAATGTGATAGGGTATTAAAAATGCACCTTGTAGCTATAACTCTTTGCATCCAAGCACCACCTTTGGGAGCAAGTGTCTCTATGGATGAGAAGATCCTCTTATGCTCCCTTGAACTTAAAGGTGTCTCTTTCAAACTCAATATGGTACCCTCAAGCTTTGCAATCTTACCATCCTTCTCTTCCACATTTTGCTAAAGAGTTTATGCTTCTTTCTCCATATGAATAATCCTCTTTTGCAGACTAGAATTGTTATGAATGATAAATTGGTGTTAATGCATCCACCATTGCACACTATGAGCTCTGATAGAAGTGGAAAATCGCGTGCAGTAGCCAAGTAGACCTGGCTCCCCTCTACCTACATATTGCAAGAAGGTAGGGAGAGTATTGAATGTTGGATACACATTAACCAAAGGGTCATTGGGGTAGAGGCAACCATCCACCCAAATGTCCTCATCTGCATGACCTGCATTGTGGAATTGTTGTGTTGTATGTAATTCATAACTCTTGGAGGGTGCAAGATCTTTTGACAACTAGATATTTACACATGATCTTTTGGACAATCTTGATGTGGATGGGAGGTTTGTAATGTCACACCTAGCTCCATGGAAAGGCGAATAAAGCTGGCCTCAAGAAATAGTCAAGAGTTGCAGCAAACCCACGGAGGGGAGAGGAGAGCTATGGAGTGAAGAGCTATGGGATGGAGAGCTGCAGAAGACCTATAGATTGGAGAGCTTTGGGATGGATAACTGCAGGAGAGATATGAAGTGGAGAGCTATGGGATGGAGAGTTGTAGGAGATCTATGGAGTGGAGATCTAGTGATAGGAGAGCTACAAAGTGGAGAGGAGAGCTCTGGAGTGGAGAGATGCAAGAGAGCTATGGAGTGGAGAGGAGAGCTATAAAAAGGAGATCTTTGGGATGGAGAGTTGCAGGAGAGCTATGGAGTGAAGAAGAGGGCTATGGAGTGGAGAGCGATGGGGGGGAGAGCTGCAGCAAAAAGCTATGGAGTGGACCTGCAAGCAACAAGGAGAGGGAAATTGGAAGAGTGTGTGCTGAAAAGTAAGAGAGAGAAGAGAGGGAGAGGAGTGAGAGAGAGGGGAGTGATTTTGAAGGGAAATAAAAAAGGTGGGAAGTTTGCTATTTAGCAGGTCTAGTAGTGAGACTCAGAGAGAAAATTGATTTTTGAGTATACATATAGGTTGGGGAGAAGTTTTGAGTAAAAGTGAGGTTTTTTTGAAAAAAGAGCTGAGGCTATGGATGCCCTTGATGATGTGGAAAAAAGGGGGGAGGGTAGTTATTGTCATAAGGACCACCACTCTGTTGGGTTAGAGAGAATGTACCTATCCTCCCTCCCTAGCCTCTATTTCAACCTACAAAAAGCCTATGACAGCCTAAAAAAAGCCTATGAGAATACCCTCATTCAATGGTCTTGTCTCCTAAATCACACATGTTTTTAGTCTTAATCCCTTAAAATTAGGGATCCTTACAAGGCCCTTTTGGGGTTCTTATGTTTTCTACTAGTATGTGGGCGTCACTCGGGGGTTAGTGGTTTGGGTTGGAGTTCCTCTCGATGATGGCTTGGCCTTGCAATTGGGAAGAACCTTGCTCTGTCTGGCTCTCTAGTTTTTATTGTTTGTGATATTGTCTTTGTCAAAAATGCATCTGGCACAGGTCATGAGTACTAGCTGTACAAAATGCCACTTTGGATATCAATATAGTACAAAACAAAACACGCTTACCCTATTCACACACTTGCCAATGGTTGATAGGTACATGCATTAGTAACAATGCTTGATGATTAAAATACTTGTATCCATCCATTGATAGTTGTCTCCCATAAATTAATCACAAAGGAGATTCATATAGAGATAGGACAATTGTAATTGCGCTAGTTCTCTATCCTTGATTAGCTTGGCCTTTTTCCTTTATGTGAGGCTTACATTGGAGGACACATACTTCATTCTTGTACAATCAAGAAAAAAAATTCATATTTAAATCATTGTTAGCACATGGCCCATACCATGTGTTAAGAAACAGAGAAAGATATTGTTCTAGTGTTTTTGTGGTGGATACTTGAAGAAATGTTAAATCCAAGCCTTTGTTGATGGCTGTATGAAGGCTTTTCCTGTGCATGTTTTTTTTACATTTTAACATGGTATTTCATGTGCAAGTTTTCTAGTAATCAAGTTTCCATGTACATGGAAGTTTGATATACACAACGCAATGCAATATTTGATGGATGCAGATATATGGGTCTCACAAGCTCATGGTTGTGATGCGCATGATGCTTGTTGGAAGACCTTGAATTTTTTTATATAGTGTTTATTTTAATCATTAGATTCATGAAAACATGTATCTCACGTAAGAGAAGATCACTTTTGTGCCTAATTTTTGTGTTATCGTAGGGTGTCATGATGTTGTAACTTAACAATGGATTACAGGTATTGTGCAGGTTCTATGGAAACACATTGCAAGTTAAAGTTGTGATGGATTGAGAGGCTCTACTTGTGGCCCATCTTCTTAGCCACTGGCCAAAACTAAGGCTCCTCTTGATTTTAAGTGGTATAATCTCTTTCAAGTCTCAATCAAATACTATAAAGGATGACATATCTGCTTTAATTGCAATTTGCATCATGTTTCATAGAAGAGGAAATAGATAGTACTAAAATGAGACTATAGGCTTTAGGACTCAAGACGGTAGATGGAGCAGAAATGAGACTAAACCAAGGGAAAATGTAGCCCTAGCTTGTGTACAAATGTGGCTCATATAGCATAGGGAAAGAAAAGAAGGCTTGCACACATGATACCTTTCAAAATGAAGTGTGCATGGTCTAGTTTATGTATGCTAATATGGACTTTTTCAAACCAAGAGTGTTAACACTCTACTGAGCTATTTTTGCCTCACTTCTTATCCTCATAGTCATCAATGCCACTATGAGCAATCAGCCTCTTCCAAGTCTAAAAAAGGTCGATGACTTGTAGTGGCAAAGGGCTCTTCCAAGTCTACTGAAAGAGGCCAATGACTTGCCATGGTGTTGACAACTCTCAGAATCACTTCTATCCTCATAGTCATTAGTAGCCACTACGATTCATCAAGTAATAGCAAAGATACATGTACAAGATTTATACTTTTTAAAGTTGTGCTCGTTAAAGCAATGACTTCGGAAAAGTTTCTTTATTTACTCATGACTTCAATGCATGTGTGAATAACTTGGATGGCTCATAAGTTGCAAGGATACATGAACTCTCCTCTTGGATTAAACACTTTCAAATGATTGATCATTTTATAATATAAATTTTAAACCATAAAAGCAGTGTCAGGATAGTAGCTTTTTTGTAGAAGCCCTCTCCAAATCCATGTGCATTGACATAGTACCCTGCACTCTTGGCATAATAGATACCCATGTTTCCTAGCTCTTGGCTTTTGTCCTTGGACTCGTTGTTCTAGTTTATTCACATCAACTGTAGTGATGAATACCTCAACCCATCCGCCTAGGGCAGTAACAAGAACTCAACCAACGGCACATAGAATGTGTCCACTAAAATGAAAGTAAAATCCTTCCGTTTAAATTGATCCTCGTAACTGTCTTTGTTACTATTTTGATGCTGGCCTACAATTGATGATGATGCTAGAATAACACCAATGCTATCTAGCCATAATTGAATACCTTTACTCATAGTATGATATATATGATGTGGAAGATCCGTTTGGTTGGCTTGTGGAAGGTGGTGTTTCCATTGTAGCTGCAAGTTGTAGGCTCAAGAAAGAACATAGTACTACCATAGTAGGAAACTTTCCATGCAGGAAGATGAGAAGGATGCTTTCTATATAAATAGAAGATGGGGTTGCATGTAGGGCATGATATGAATGTGAATGAGAGTAAGAGGCAAGTTCCAACCATAGTGCGAGCACACTTTGGTTCACCTACTACTCGTACTTCCTACTTATGCATACTTTCACTGACAAATGACATTAACAAGCCCATTGGGTTGGTTCTACTCAACCAAATTGCAATGGTTTTGTGTTAAGGCCGTTGCTTGTGGGTGCCCAAAGATGCCTGGTCCTAAAACCTTCAAGCAAACACACCTTTTCTCTTCTCTACATGGTGAGTACAATACTGAATAACATCTACCACAATTTACTCTCTTGCTTGGTGAATGCATCAAACGTATTTCAATTTGAGCCCTCACGCAGGGTCACTTCCTTCCAGCATAGTAGGCAGTCACCACTTTAAATCCTTTGAATATGGAGCCTTTTCATACAAATCAAGGTCATCAAGCATCTCTAATTACCATATTGGCCTTGGTTGTTGAGAGCAGGTGATTGCAAGGAATTGAGCTCCATGAGTCTAAAAGACCCACTAATATGTGTTGGGGTTCATCAACACAAGAATATCTCTCAACACATGCTCTCAACAGAGAAGAAACACTCACTCCATAATCAGATTAGTAGAGAACACAGTCAAATAACTTTAGACAGAGAAAAATCAGAGCACAAGAGCAAGTTCAAACCTAGCAAGATAAGTTCATTGATAGATCTTGAATACATCTCGTGTGTTTCCTACCCACAACTTCTACTCTTACAAAGAGTTGCATCTGTCTAACTAAATATTCTTGGCATATGCATCCGAGTCAGCAAAGTCCGACCTAACAACATTTCGACTAAATGTAATTCCGACTCAGCAGAATCCAACTGAGCAAAATTTGACTAAGCACTATTTTGGCTAATTAATTACCCTTTCAACACATGGCACGCCTCGGTGGTGGATTTCATAGAAATTAGACCCGAATTTATATATCCCTTGATCCAAAACAAAATGTTCCCACAAAACACGTTCAAAAATATACATATGCTACTCAATCTGAAAATACTAAAGTATAACGTCACTTTTCAATAACTTCAGAAACACCACCACCTTCAATTTCATCAAAAGAAACTCCACTTGCTCAGAATTGTCTACAGCTGGTATTGTAAAGCCTACTAACACATCTCCATCTATCTCCATTTTTGGCTCAGCACTCACCTTTTGTTCTAACTCTTGCTTCTCCATCTCTTGCAATGGATTTTCTGAACACTCAGCTTACTTTGCATATTGTGGCTCCTCTTCAATCACCAGCTTCTCCTTCTATTTTTCTTTAAGTTCTTGGACCTACTTAATCCAATGCTCTCTTTCCTTCTTGAGCTGATCTACTTTCATCATCAAATCAGCCTCATGGGTACTCACAAAACCAGTTCGCACTATTTCATATGGGTGCTTTGAAACACAATAGTCAACTTGTATTTCATTGCTTTCCATGCCTCTTGCATTCCATGGGGAATCATCCCGTATTTAAAAGTTTATTTCAAAATCTCCCTTAGTGAAAAATCCGATCTGAGAAATTCGACTTCAGATACTTTCATCCGACTTCAGGTACTCCAAAAATCCAACTTGGCAACTTTGAACTTTGATTTCTCTGACCTGCTATTTACCTGATGTGCATTGCACAATTAGATTCAACACTATTGTTGATCATATCCTTTTGAAATTGATGAGATCCAAACCTTCTACCCAGACTGCTTTTTGCAGACTGTTCTGGTTGAATCAATCTTGCTAAAGGCCATTCCAAATGGGGTAGTTTTCCTTGGAAGTTTTTCAATCTGAAACCATTAATAGGTTTCTCAACTCTGGTACCAAATACATCAGCAACTATGAATGTTCCCTGTCCCAAATCCTAGACAATCTTATAGGGACCAATATATCTCAAAGTCAACTTTCCTGGATGTGGCCCTAATCTGGAGTTATACAACATTACCCAATCTCCAACCTGGAAAATTTTAAATTTAACATTCATACTCACCCACTGCTTTCCTCCTTCTCTTAATCATTTCAAATAATATAGGAGCTAATCAACATGTCCTCTTCTAATTGCATTGAATATCTGCTCCTATACATGATTGATAACTTGGGACTCATTTTTTTGCAGTAACTCTAAGGCTTGGAACCACAAATTCCACAGGGAGGACCACAACTTCTAGACCATAAACCAATTCGAATGGAGTCATACCTGTGGTGACCTTGAAAGCTTTCCTAAAAGACCATAATGTTGAATCAAACTTCTGATCCCAATCTTTCTTGTTGTCCTGAACAAGTTTTGTCAATGTCTTCACCAAGGTTTTGTCAATGTCTTCACCAAGGTTTTATTTGTGCTTTCACCTTTTTCATTAGCTTAGGGATGATAAGCTGTGGATTTTTTGTGCATAATCATATGAGTTTTTGCTAGCTTAGCAATCACCTCATTGAGAAAATGACTTCCTCTATCACGCACCAACTCCATAGGACATCCAAACCTAGTCATGATATTATTATAGAGAAATCTAGCTACACTTTGAGTTTTATTGTCTTTGAGAGCTACATCTTCAACCCACATAGTACAATAATCTGTAGCAACCATAATATACTTACATCCTTTACTAGTAGTGGGGTTTACAGGTCCCACAAAGTCCATTCCCCACTTCTGAAAAGGTTCCAGAGGTAATATAAGATGATCAAACATTCTATCTCCAGGATCCGGCTGACCCAACTTCTGACAAATAACACAGCATCTGGCATGCTCATGGGCATCCTTCAATACAGTGGGCCACCACAATCTAGATTGCAACACTTTCTTGCCTCTTATATCTCTTGAGAAATGTCCTCCTGTTGTTCCTGAATGAGCTTCTTGCAAAACAGCCTTTTGTTCAAAATTTGGAACACACCTTCTAATGACTTGATTCATCCCTTTCATGTATAATGCTCTTGATACTATCACAAAAAATGGTCTAATTTTTAAAGAAAACTTCCTTCTCTGATCACCTGAAAATACCATTGGCATTGTACCATCTATCAAAACTATTAACATCTAGTCATACCATGATTCAGAGACTGTATTCTAAACTTCAAACAAATCAGCATCAAGTAGATAATCTTGAACACCTGTTGGTTCTTCACCAACATGAATTCCACGTAAATAATCAGCTATGATATGCTCTTTGCCAGGATTATAAACAATTACAAAGTCAAACTCCTGCAACAACAACATCCATCTAGCTAATCTCCTGTTAGTAATGGCTTCTTAATCAGGTATAGAAATGCTTGATGGTCCACATGAAAAATGACTTTGTTGCTCAACAAATAATGCCTAAATTTGTTTAAAGCATATACCATGCCAAGAGCTTCTCTTTTTGTCACAACATAATTCCTTTTATCAGATGTTAAGACCCTACTAGCATAGTAAGCACGTTTGAACCATCCCCTAACTTTTTCCTGCATAAGGAAAACACCAATAGCCATATCTGATGAATCAACAAATACATGGAAAGGTAATGACCAATCCGGAGGTTGTAATATTGGTGCTACTGAAAACATTTTTTTTAACATGAGCTCTCTTGAGGCTCAGGCCATATAAAAGGTACATTCTTCTTTGTTAGGTGAGTAAGAGGCAAACAAACATTTGCTAAATATCTTACATATCTAGCATGCCATTTCACCTGGCCAACAAACCTGCTGACTTTCTTTACATTCTCTAGAGCTTTTGTTGCTTTGATAACTTCAATCTTCTTTTCATCAATGGACATCCCTTCATGAGAAACCACATGACCTAAAAGTACTCCACTTCTACAACAGTGACACTCTTAAAAGGATTAATGCACATTTTGAATTGTCTACACCTATCAAAACACAACTTTAAATGATGTAGATGTAGTTCCTTCTTCCCAAATGCTGAATAATCATCCACAAAGACTCTCATGAAATCCTGCAAATAAGGTTCAAATGTCTTGTATGCTGTAAAATTGAATGATGGTGGTCCATTTGTTAATCCAAAATTCATAACTGTTGATGCAAAAGCACCCCACTCTGTAATAAAAGTTCTTTTGTGTTGATCCTTTTTAGCCACCTGAATTTGATTATACCTTGAAAAACCATCCAAAAAACTATACATTTCTTTTCGTGCTACATCATCCAATATGGCATCACAAAATGGCAGGATTTGTAATAGTGGTAGCATTCAACTTTTTGTAATCAACACAAACTCTGATTTTTCCATTTTTCTTGGGCACCACAATGATTGGTGACAACCATGTAACCTCATGAATTGGTTTGATAAACCCAATAACTAATAGCTTATCAATCTCCTGCTTAACTTGTTCTGCAATGTTTGGATTCATTATGTACCTCTGTTGCAAAATTCGAACTGCATCCTCCTTCAGATTAATATGATGCTGATGCAAATCAGGATCTATACCTTTCACTTCAGAATATTCCCATGCAAAAAAATCTTTGTACTCCTTCAATAAATGAAAGAACTCATGCAAAAACTGTCCATCTATATGAATACTGACCTTGACAATCTTGGGATCCTCTTCAGTACTACCCAACTTGAGATCTTTTAGCTCATCTTGCTTAACTCTAGCTGATCCTCCAAATCTTCTATTGTAAATCTTTTCAGCCAAATCTCTTGCTTCCTTTTCCTCCAGCTATAAAGCTTCCTTTGAATTAGGAATCGAATTTCGATCCACGATTTGCACCAACTCTGATCCTTGTATTATTTGTCCAGGTACTAAGTCGAAATCTTCTTGTTCAACCTCTTCATCCTTCTGCAAGATACCTTCAACATCCACTTCAAATATTGGTACAATAGTTGGATTTGATTTTAAAAATGCTTCTTCTTCATCATCCTCCACTTGCTCTGCCAAATTAATTGTTTGAGCATACAATGGTCTTTCCTTAAAAGGAATGTTCTTTCTCCCAAGCATAGGAATTGCAATTTCCTCCTTCCCTTTCTTTATAACTTCATTCTCACCCCAATCTTGCTTGAGTTTTAATCTGAACCATGTCCTCCCCAACAACATATCATAGGAGGTATCACCTCTCTCCATTTTCAACACAACAAAATTCACCTGGAATTGAATACCTGCAATATAAATAGATTGCTACCT
Source organism: Adiantum capillus-veneris (assembly GCF_014529385.1). Lineage (NCBI taxonomy): Eukaryota > Viridiplantae > Streptophyta > Polypodiopsida > Polypodiales > Pteridaceae > Adiantum > Adiantum capillus-veneris. Next base: position 40,428,363 of record NC_140943.1, on the reverse strand, counting down.
TAATATTCTTGATGGTTGAACTCTCCTCTGATCTGCCATCTTCACCTAAAATGGCGCTGGCTGCAATTTGCCCAACTTCATTTAATACAAAGACACCGCCAGAATGTTGACTCCAGATCCTCCATCCAACAATACTTTATCAAAAAAAGTGCTGTGAAATACCACCTTTATAATTGAAACTACAAAGTCGACATCTGCTGGATCAAAATTGTTCACTACTGGCTCAAGTATGCTATTTGTCTGAATTGGATACTCCCTTGATAATAACCTATTCAACCACTTGTCTTTGAAGGCAGGAACCATACATAATAACTGATCAAAGACATATGCAATGGAGAGTTTATTAATACTTCAAACCAATCCTCATCATCCTTTTTCATTAAGAGTCTTCATAGTGTTGTTGCAATTGATCTCTCTGAATATCTAAAGTAATGTCATCCACATTCTGATTCTTCTGGTCCTTTTGTACATGTTTCTGAACTTGGTCTTTGATTCGTTTTTGCTTCTTCCAATCAATAGGACCTTTAACCTTAGACCTAGTAATAACCATTATATCTATCTCATGTTTCTCCCCACATTGACTACAATCACATGCTCAATCATCACAATGCTCTTGAGATTGAAGCTCCCGATTTTCACCAAGTAACTCCTCTAATGTTGTGTTCTCATCAATGTCAATTATGATGACTGAAAGGGCAGTGGTAATGCGTGTGCTAGTCTCCACCCAACCGTGCTATCTTATAGCCTCCCCCTAGCGTACACATTGTCCGGCCATGCCGGTTGACTTGCCCATAGGACCCATGTCCTTACATTTACCCCCCCCCCCCCCCCCCCCCCCCCCCTTGGAGAATTGTTTTCGTCCTCGAAAGCGAATGTAGGAAAACGTTTCTTAAGTGCGGAGACATTCTCCCATGTAGAACCTTCTTCAGGTCTAATACCAGTGAAAGGGTAGTGGTAATGCGTGTGCTAGTCTCCACCCACAACCGTGCTATCTTATAGCCTCCCCCTAACATACACACTGTCCGGCCATGCCGGTGGCCTTACAATAACATTTGCTTGAGCTGGTGGTTCATGTTGTTGTTACTATTGTGGGTTTGCTTGCTATTATCTTGATTGAAGGGTACAACTTGTATTCCTCTCTCCTCTCTATGCTTGACCCACAAAGCACAATTTAGACCAAACCAATGATCTAGTGCACCACAATACACACATGGCATTATGCATGGTGGTCTTCTCTCATTATTATCATGATTTCTCCAAGGTGGTCATGGAGGTCTAGGAGGTCTCTGAAATGGTGGCCTCCCTCTAAATGGAGCTATTTGATTAGTCTCAGCATCATTTCTCCCTCTTTCTGCATGTGGAGTTGATCTACTTCTATCATTAGGGTTGTACTAACGTTGGGCTGTGTTATGGACTTCCCTTTCACAAATCTGACAATATTGCTTTTCCTTTGGAGCTACAACAGAGTAACCAATTTTCTTCAACTGACTAATTTCAAATCCTCTTCTTTAGATTCCTTCTTATCCTTTTTCTTCTTACCACCGTTCTTCTTCTTCTCATGTTTTCCTTTGCTACTTTCAACCTTACTATCAAAGGACACCTCTGAAACACTATCTTTATCAGTTCCAGATTCAGCCTCTGACTCTAATTCAGAGCTATGCTTGCTTCTAGTTTTTTTCTTGGTCATATATACCAAGTCTTTTTTCAACTCTTGATGCAGTTGTGACTAAGTTGTTGAAGCCACCTGCAATGTCTATGCTGGCCACAACATTCCAACCTCTCATCTATGGGTCTCATTACTCTGTAATCTCTCCACCAAAATTCTGGATTTCTGAGCATAATCTTCCACCAACATACTTCCTTGTCTACTGTCCTTGATTTTCTTTAGAATATGAGTCAGAGTTTTCTCTTTTCTGAATCTTTGCAAAAATTCTTCCTTTGAGTGCAACATATGTTGCAAAATGTACAATTCCATATTGGCTAAACCAACTCATGACCTTGCCCTCCAGTGTTGCTGCAATTTGATATCATCACTGTTGAGATGTTGAGCTCTCCATGAGTTGGCACTCTTGGTAGGCCTTGGTGACCGTTGGCCACATTTACAACACCGACATGGTGTATCCTCGGCAGGGATTCTATAGCTGGCATATCTATCTAACCAACATAGCTACTTAGTGGGTTCACATTATGGGCCACATCTCTCTGTTGGTTGTACTACTTATGTAGTCAGTTTTTCATTATATAAATACACACTCATTTTGTGAAGTAGATGAGGAAGAAAGTTCAGCCCTCTACCGTGTGTATCTTCTTCTCTGTGTGTGTCTGTGTGTAGCTTGGGAGAAGGTCTCTCTCTTCTCTCCTCTTTCTTTTCATGGTATCAGAGCCAAGTTAGAGCTACTGACACACTGTACTGACACGATGATCTCTTTGCTAATTCTCACAAAGTTTGGTACTAGGCTCAATTTAGGCTCTATCTGAGAGATAGAGTTCTGGTATAGGTAATCAAACAGGGATGACCAGATTTGCAGTTTTTTGGTTTTTGTGAAGGTTGCAGATTTGCATGCAAAATTGTGTGCAAACAGAGTTTGTACATGTATGCCTCATTGTGGATACATGTATATGAGCTGTGGTCACTCTTGTTGAGTGTTCAGTAGATCACAGGTACCAGTACAGCAAGGTTGCAAGTTGCAGATTTTTGGAGCTGTGTAGCAATATGGAAGACAAGTTCAACCAAATCGTTAGTGAGAAGTTGGACAATAATAATTTCCCTACATGGAGGTTTCGGATGACAAACTTCTTACAAGGAAAGGGCTATTGGGATTACATTGAAGGTGAAAATGATGAAGCTCCATGGTGTCCCGAAGAGAACGCTACTCCAAAAGAGAAGAAAGCCTTGAAAGATTGGAAGCAAGGCAAAAGCAAAGTCATGTATTGGCTATCTATGAGTGTCTCAGATAGTATGATGGGTTACTTAGAGAGTGCACCCTCTCCTGCCATAGCATGGAAGAGCTTAGAAAATCTCAATGAAGACCATACCAGAGTCAGGAAGTTGTAGCTCAAAATAGAGCTAAATACAGTGAAGCGAGGCAACATGTCTATCAATGACTATGCCTCAAAGATCAAGAGAATAACAAATTCTCTTGGATCTATTAGTGTCACAGTTGATGACGATGATGTTGTTGCTACGAAATTAGAAGGGCTTGGTACAAAATACAAAAACGTCAAGTCCTCTATGAATACTAGAGCAGATGTTCCTGACTTTACAGAATTGACAACCATGTTAATTCGTGAAGAGAAGAGTCTTGGTCTTGGTGCATCCTCTTCTCAGAGCAATATCAGTTCTGATCAAAAAGCCCTCTATTCAAATAGAGGCACAGGCAGACGTCGTGGCACAGGTGGTGGTCACGGCGGTCAATATCAAAATTGGCATCAAAATCAGAGTCAAGGTCGTGGAAGAGGAAGACAATTATAGAGGCAGGGGGAGAGATGAAAATCAGAATGCAAACAGAGATCAAAATAATGCATCTGATGTTGAATGTTGGACATGTGGTGAGCGTCCAACAACAAGAAGGAGGCCAAATAACTGAGGTAGAGGGAGAAGGCAGCAAAACAATTATGCTGCAACAAACAGGAACATCAATGATGATGATCGGTTTGAGCAGTTATTTGTTATGCAGCATATGGTAAGTGCTATGGCTGCAGATGTACATGCCAGTGATAGTGTATGGTATGTGGATTCAAGTGCTTCTAACCACATGACATCCCATGGTGAGTGGTTCAAAGAGATGAAGCAACTAGATGGACCACGTTATGTAGAAGCAGGTGATCATTCAGCTCATTCTATTACACATGTTGGAAAATTAAGTTCCCTTGCAAATGCAAGATGGTAAAATGAAGTACTTGGATGATGTGCTTCATGTTCCAAATATTACAAAGAATCTTATTTCAATTGGGCAAATGATACAATAGGGATTGCAGGTCGGGTTTAATCCAGATGGTTGCTATGAGGAAGACTACAAGAATGATTGCAAGTTGATTACAGAAGGAAGACATGTTGGCAGGATGTTTACTTTGGATGTGAATATGCCTGCAGTAAAAGCTGCTATGTTTGCACAAGGTGCAGGTGTTGTGGCCGATGTAGATATATGGCATAAACGCATTGGTCATGTAAATGAGCAGTGATTGCGCTCTATGCAATCAAAACAGATTGTTGCAAGTTTGCCAAAGTTTAAGGTTGATGGCATGCATAAAGTATGTGAGGCATGTGAATTTGGTAAGCAGTCACGTACTTCCTTTCCACAAGAACGTAATGTATGTAAGAGGCTACTTGAGGTGGTACATACGGATGTATGGGGCCCAACAAAGACTGCCAGCATTCATGGAAGCAGGTATTATGTGTCGTTCATTGATGACCATACTAGAAAAGTGTGGGTCTATTTTATGAAGCAGAAGAGCGAAGTATTTGATCATTTCAAAAGCTTCAAAGCTTCTGTTGAAAAGGAAGCAGGTGAACAAGTAAAGACACTAAGATCAGATGGAGGGGGAGAATACTTTTCCAAAGAGTTTTCTAATTTTTTGCAGAAAAATAGTATACGCAGGCAGTTCTCATGGCGATACACTCCACAACAAAATGGAGTTGCTGAGCGGAAGAACAGACACATTGTGGAGGTGGCAAGAGCCTTGATGGCTAAAAGGATATGCCTCGTCATTTTTGGGTTGAGGCAGTAAATAAAGGTGTTTACATTATGAACAGGACTCCTACTGTTGTTGTGCACGGAGTCACTCCTGAGGAAAAATACAGTGGCAAGAAACCAGATTTGTCACATTTAAAAGTGTTTGGGTGCATTGAGTATGTGCACATTCCAGATGAGTTGCGCACAAAGCTATATCCCAAGGCTGAAAAATGTATTTTTGTGGGTTACTCAAATGAGAAAAAAGGGTATAGATGTTACAATCCTGGTACTCGTGAATTGCGTGTAAGCAGGGATGTTGTCTTTGATGAGATGGCGGGCTGGTATAGTGATGTAAAGGGCAATATTGGGGCTGATGTAAAAGAGCCTGTGGATGCTTCAAGTGGGAAGCAAGAGTCACATAATTTAAGTGGAGCAAGAGAGTCCTCTTCTAGTGGTTCTATTGACAGGCCATGGAGTGGCAGATTATGCACACAGGTTACACCACAAAGTGCACCACAGGTCTCTTGCAAAGGAAAAGAGAGGAAGGCAAGCCCCCATTATGACTAGTGTGTCTTCAGGTTCCTCACACATTGATGCAGATTCTGATGGTTCATATCGGAGTCTTGATGAGGAGCTTGGTATACCAACAGTCAGGACCCCAGGTGTTAGAAAATAGATTGCAAGGACACCTGGTAGTGATTCAGGACCACACAGGTCTAATAGGGTCAGATTTCCTGTGGATAGGTTGATTTATGATGGGTATGTTACTCATCATTATGCTTACATGGCAAAGGTTGTTCAAGATGTAGAACCCACATGTTTTGAGGATGCAATTGGCAATGAGAATTGGGAAAATGCCATGGATGAAGAAATGGCTGCACTTGATGTAAATCAAACTTGGGAGTTGGTGCCATTACCAGAGGGCAAGAAAGCCATTGGGTGCAAATGGGTGTATAAAGTAAAGCATAAGGCTGATGGTACAATTGAAAGATATAAGGCAAGGCTAGTCGCAAAAGGGTATGCATAGACTTATGGTATAGATTATGAGGAAACCTTTTCTCCAGTAGCAAAGATGGCTATAGTACGCACTGTCATTGCGGTGGATGCAGCAAAAGGGTGGTTTATGCATCAAATGGATGGCAAGAATGCCTTCTTGCAGGGGGAGCTACAAGAAGAAGTGTATGTGGAGCAGCCACCTGGTTATGAAGATGGTAAGCATCGAGATTATGTTTGTCGTCTTTGTAAGGCCTTGTATGGGATGAAGCAAGCACCTAGAGCGTGGCATGACATAATTACATAATTTCTTTTGCGCATTGGATTTCGTATGTCACATGCTGACCCCTCACTCTATGTACGTCAGAGTGATGCTGGATTTGTGCTTATTACCATCTATATAGATGACTTGATTATTGTGGGTGACAGTGATACAGAGATTGAGCATGTTAAGGGTCTTCTCAAGAAGGAGTTTGAGATGAAGGATTTGGGAGAGTTGCGCTACTTTCTTGGACTTGAGGTGATTCGTACGACAGAGGGCATATGGCTATCTCAGAGACATTATGCATTGGATATGTTATCCAAATTTGGTATGGCTCTGACTACAAGCCTATTTCTATGCCCTTGGATGTCAATACAAAGCTGAGTGCACATGATGGTGATGTACTCGAGGATCTCACTATGAATCGTAGTTGTGGGCAGTCTCACTTACTTGACTATCACGCGGCCAGATTTGAGCTATACGTGGGACTTCAAAGTCAGTTTATGCAACTTCCACGGAAGCCGTACTTGGATGCAGTGCGCCGTACATTACGCTATGTGAGGGCTATATTGGACCATGCACTATTTTATGCTGCAAATGTTCATGTGGAGTTGCATGGTTACACAGATGCAGATTGGGATGGTAGCACCACTGATCGACGGTCTACAGTTTATGTTGACACTTTGGAGTGCTGCCATCACTTGGAGCAGCAAGAAGTACAGAGGTTGAGTATAGAGGTGCTGCAATTGCAGCATGTGAGGTAGCTTGGTTATGCAAGCTACTGATGGATTTGAGGCTGCACGTGGACAGAGAGGTTGTCATTTATTGTGACAACCTTAACAGTATTCAGTTGGCCAGGAACCCAGTATTTCATGCGCAGACCAAGCACATAGAGGTCCATTACCATTTTGTTCAAGATCAAGATCTGGCGGGCAACATCGACTTGGTTTACGTCAGCACAGCGGAGCTGGTAGCGGACATCTTCACCAATGCCCTGGGAGCTGAGAAGCTCCATCATTTTCGGACTATGCTTGGAGTCCTTCAGTTGGCATCGATCTCGACGGGGAGTGTTGAGATGTCGAGCTCTCCATGAGCCGGCACTCTTGGTAGGCCTTGGTGACCGTTGGCCACATTTACATCACTGACACGGTTGGTGACCGAGATGGCATATCCTCCGCAGAGATTCTACAGCTGGCATATCTATCTAGCCAGCATTGCTACTTAGCGGGTTCACATTATGGACCGCATCTCTCTTTTGGATGTACTACTTATGTAGTCAGTTTTTCATTATGTAAATACACATTCATTTTGTGAAGTAGATGAAGAAGAAAGTTCAGCCCTCTATCGTGTGTATCTTCTTCTCTGTGTGTGTCTGTGTGTAGCTTGGGAGAAGGTCTCTCTCTTCTCTCCTCTTTCTTTTTAATCACCATATACAGATTGATGTCCACTAGCTTGCCACTTGGTCTCAAATTGACCACATGACAATCTGCATATTCACCTAACTTGCCTTTGAATTTAGATGCTTTAACCTTAGGGTTAGGTGGTGGTTGAGTCATAGGGGGAGGCTGAGGTACTCTCCTAGGTCTTCGCCTAGTAGATACCTGTAGTGGGTCGACAAAGTGGAGTCTTCTCCTACTTCTTGTAGATCTGCTGTCAAGAGTAGAGCCCCGACAAATTGCCCCACCTGCCTTCCTAGTGGTGCGTTGCAGTTCAGAGACATTCTCTTCTACTTATTCTTCTATTGTTTCTTCATAGTGGAAAGGATCAATGTTCCCCTCTTGGGCATGAGCCCTTGTGTAATAGACCCTAGATACTCTTCTAGGTCTCTCTGACATACATCATTAGTTAATGAAACATAGAAATCAACAGAAAATGCTGACACCGAGGAGAATAAGACCAAGCCAAACTAAGTTGTAAACACATTAAGATCGCCAAATGTGTTGGGGTTCATCAACACAAGAATCTCTCTCAACACAGATGCTCTCAATAGAGAAGAAACACTCACTCCATAATCAGACTTAGTAGAGAACACAAGTAGATAACTTCAAACATAGCAAAATTAGAGCACAAGAGCAAGTTCAGACACAACAAGATAACTTCATTGATAGAGCTTGAATACATCTCGTGTGTGTGTCTGTTTCCTACCCATGACTTCTACTCTTAAAGAGAGTTGTAACTGTCTAACTAAATATTCTTGGCATATACGTTCCGAGTCAACAAAGTCCGACCTTGGCTAATTAATTACCCTTTCAACAATATGAACTATTTGTTTTCACACCTAATTGTAAATAAACTGGCTCCCCTACCCTAATCACACCTTTCTGGTCTACAAGTCCACTTATCTTAGAGTTGCAATATTAACTCATATCATTTTTTTGAAAGACTTGTTAGAAAAAGTCTGTCTTGTTTTATTCAAACTTGTACATAAATATTAATGACATGTAATGTAGTATTATAGCTTGATATAAGCATTCCTCACTTTTTTTTGCTCTTAACAGAGGCACTTATAGTTGATCTTCTTTTTCGAATCTTTTTAGTTCCATGCATAAATCTGACGGCAGGCCTCAAAATCTTATCACGTCTAAAGTATTATAAAGTAGAATTGAATAACCAACAATCATGAGAAAAGGGACTCAAAATTTTTGCATCCAAGGAGGAAGAAGAGCGAGTTCCACAGCAACGAAGTAGAATTGAATTACCAAGAATTTATCAGAAAAGAGACTCAAACTTCTGCATCCAAGGAGGAAGAAGAGCCAGTTCCACAACAATGCCTCCATCCCTCTTGAGCGACGGTGTGAAGTACACAATACCTGGGAAGCCCTCGAATGGATTACCGGCAAACAGAGGAGGCCCTCCTCCAAAATCCACATCATAGAATGGGAGCCATGACCAGGTCGCAACGAAGAAGTCACGTCTTGGACTCGTAGTCACCTTTGGCCGCTCCTTGGGCGGTATAGGGTGTACCACATCCGAAGGTGGCAATGTAGCAGCCTTTCTGTTCACTTCTTCTATTGCATCGTGCACTATCCTAGCTGTAAATGCCAGAGGCTTGCTCACTAAGTCCTTAATTTTGATCTTTGGGTAGACATGGCATACCGCATTACCAAAATATCCCTTCGGCAACTCCGGTACCATTCTCTTCCTCAAGCTCACGGCGAATGTCAAGTTCGACTCGCCCTCTTTATCCTCTTTATCTAATCCCTGCGCTACCATGATGCACTTCCACACACGGGAGAGCACACTCACAAATGTGGAGTACTTATAAGGCCCTGCTTCAACTTGAGCTTTGATTTCCTTCACTCTATTACCATCTATGCAGAGCCTCTTCCTGATCACTGGATCTTCATAATTTAGGGCACCTGTGACTTTCCACACAGGCGGTGTCGCCGTTCGGATGGGCTCCCATGTCCTGGGTCCTATTAGTGCTGATCGGACGTGACATGGCGCGCACGGGATGGCCTCTCCTCGGACGGTTGCAGCCCATGCTTCCATGAGCTGACACAGCCCCTCTCCATCTGCTACTTGATGGTTGCAAACTACCCCTAGGGAGATTCCTCCGCAAGCAAATGTTGTCACCTGCAGATCCAAATTAAATATGTAGAAGACCAAGAAAAAAGAAGAGAAATTCTTGATAGTTGCAACAAGAAATAAAAAGAGAAGTGAAAAATATGTCGATATCAAGAAAAAAGAGAGAAATTCTTACTGGTTGCAACAAGAAATGAAAAGGAAAGTCGAAAAATCGTAGAAAACGCGAGCGCGCAGTACGCTGCACGCACACTTACACACTAACACACACACACACACACACAGAGAGAGAGAGAGAGTGAGAGAGAGTGCCTGAATGCCAAGAAGCTGCTCTGCGTAGGGCGGAAGGAGGGATACCATGGAGACATCAGGCTGGAAGTGCCAGCCGTCGTTCAGAGAGTGGGTGGGGGCGCGGGCCTCAAAGAAGGCGACACCCTGGGAAGTGAGGTGGAGGCAGGGCTGGCCGGAAGGGTCCTGACCATAGGCACCGGCAAACTCGCCATAGTCCAGCAAGACCTGACGGAGCGCGTCTTCCAAACGGCAGACGGCTACGGCAGCGGCCGCCTGGAAGGCAAACAGCATGCTGACGTAGAAGAAGGGAGGGAGGGCCATGTCTGCCAAGCTGAGGACGACGTGGGCAGCTGGTGCTGTGAGCGAAACCTGCTTCTCATTAGAAATGGCGGTATGCCTGCTGGTCTGAGTGGACGGTGTCACTATGCGCATGGGCAGACGCTCCACCTTCAAAATCTCCATCTGCATTGGCAATTTGTGTGTTGGAGTGAGTTGCGCAATGCTAGCTGCTGATGTACTTCAAAAGCAGCATTTTAAGAGCATGGTCCTAAGTTCACCGTTCTTGTGGTTGTGGTGACTGCAGCAAATAACCATTTGAGCTTAGAGAGAGAATGAGATCAGAGATGGCTGGTGTGGCGCGAGCGGCGAGTCGGGACGCAAGACCTTCAAAGTTCAGGAATCAGAACTCTCGGATTGAGGACCAGAAATGTAGCATTGATTGGAGCATTGATTGTAGCATTGAAGTCCTCCTAGGTAACCATTTGCAAGTTGCAAAACTATGCCGAGTCGCGCCTTGGCCCTGGATATTCTTAATTTTTTGAGAAAAGTGGAAATTTAAATTAGAGCGGATCCGCACGGGCTGGGGTAGAACCCCAGCCTGCTTTCGTCAGCAAACTACGCCCAAAGTTCTCGGCAGAGTTGGAAAATCGCTCTTCTACCCCTGCTGCGTTGAGGAACCTACGCAAAATTATGCTAGCTGCAGTTCCGAATGAAGACAAAATGATGACGACTGGCTGGGGTTCTACTCTCGCCGTGCGGACGCGCCCTTAAAAGCGCAGAAAAAACTAAGACAATGGATCCGGTGGGCCAGCCCCATCGTGAAAGGTTAGCACTCAAAGCTAGAGCCTTCATCCTATGTCTGGGTTCAAAGTCTAGACTAGCACTGGAAGACATAACTCATAGGGCGTGTTTCCACGTAGCCCAAATGTTCACATTTGTGGCCATCAGCGTTCAGGACTTTAGGTCCCATGCTCCCTACAAAAAAGGCCTCAAAGTAGGTGATTGAATATATCTTAAATATTGATTTCACGCTTGCACTTTTCCCATTGTGGTTTCGGTGAAGTTTTGCTTTGTTGGCATTGCCTGCTTGCAAGTAGTGATATAGGCGTTGTGCCTATCAAATTGTGTACACATCTTTTAGGCTTTTTTAAAGGTTTTTATGCTATTTTTTAGGCTTCCGAAAAGAATTTTCCACATGGTAATGCATGTTGCTAGAGGAAGTACCGTTACAAAATTTTCCACCTTCTTCTTCATAGTGAATATCCTACCATGTTACAAAATCAGGTGGGTATCTATCCTTGTTGCACATCTTTGCGAATGTGGACAATCAAGCTTGTGAAGGGGTCAACGAGAAGCTTGGAAATCTCTCTCGATCACTCTTGATATACACAAGCATATCACAGAAATTAATGGGTCCGCCAATCTATTAACGAGCGTCGCTTAATTATATACCATCAACCCAGCATGTCATTGAATGAACCTTGATACCTAGGGGTGCGTTGCCTACATCTTGCTACCTACATAAGAGGCAAATATGGGGCAATGTGTTCCTTGAACTCCATTGACTCCTCGTCAATGTACTTTGCACGAGGAAATAGACCATGCATAAGCTCTCGCTCCTGAAGCAATGTACACATTAGAGCATTTATCGATGGAATCATTGCTCTCAAAGGTTGTCTAAGATCCATGCCTCCAAAACCTACAAAACATGATCATTTAAGATCAACAAATGATGGAAACCGCAAATACGAGATCAACAAATGTCTCCAAACTATAGAAATTGAATAAACAAGTTCTAGATATGACATCAACAAGTGATACAGAATGACATAGGTTGAGGAGCAACAAATCACATAAATTGTTAACGGATTGACCGAAAGGTCACCCACTTGACCGAACACCTAGTCGGATATCACATTTGTATTTTATTATTTTTTCGAGCTACTGTAGCTACACTGTGTGTAAATCCTGATTCTAGAGTAGCAGATTGATTCCGTGAAATGTAATTCTTTCGTAATGATTGTAAAGGCCCATGTGAGCCGACCACTAGCCACGCCATTTTAGAAAGCCCTATGTATAAAAGTCAATAACCTAACATAAAAAGGGAGGCTTATCTTTTGAAGAGAAATAAGCTCTATTATATGTACGCTCAAGCAACTACAAAGATTCGATTTGTAATCATCGCAACTAATGATTGGGTCATCCGTTTCCAGTTTTGAAACTTGCATTGTGCTCCTCTTTTTAATTCAAGTGTAAGCACTGTCAGTTTTGTTGAGGTTCGCGATTATATGTTAGTGAGCCTAATCTTCAGATTTGAGTGCTTAAATCACTATTTTTTGACGTTTTGACCATAGGAGAGTGTTCCTAGACCATTGGGCAACCTTTCTGGATAATTTTGTTACAATTTTAAGGATATTTTTCATGATGGATCATGATTTTGATACCTTGTTGGATTGCGACCAGACTTGGTAGGATAGTGCCCCTAGGTGTCTTAGACCTCCTCCTAAAGTTTTGTTGCATTTTGAGTCCGTTCAAGTGTCTAAATGACGTGATAACCTAGAGCGTTGAGAAAGGACATAGGCAGATTTTCTGATCATTGAGTGATTGATTTGCTTGTTGAGTTGATGTATTTTATTTTTAGGTTCACTTCTTGAAGACTAACAACCTCACAGAGTCTTCGTGCCCCATTCGAGTTACTTCCCTGAGTATTGACATTATGTTAGTGCAAGATAACTATGCTACAGATGTTCGTTGCAACGACCCGCTAACATTGGTGCCATTGTCGGGAAATGATTCGTAGGTGGTGAGTGACCTAGTGTGAATTAATTTAGAGTGTTCTCTTTCAAAGGTTTGCCTTTCCATTCCATTTACACCTTAGCAATGAAGCAACTAGACACGGGGTTTAGTGCTTGATAGAGTTTAGAAGTCGAAGACTTGCAAGGACTATTCTCGTGACATAAAAAGATTTGTGAGTGAGATAGACAAATACATTTCATTCTCGAATTCGTTATTTTCGGAGTGTTGTAACATTTTCCATTTCGACTTTATTTTGAACTATTTTGTTGTTTTAGTTTCATGTTGTATTTCAGTACTTAGGAGTAGGGTAAGTAGAAACTACCACCATCAAATTTGGATTGAAAGATCAGAGAAGAAAAGGGTGAATATCATATTTTAGCCGGAATGGCCATAAACTCCAAAAAACTAATTTGATGGTCAGAACTAAAAAGCTAATCTAAATTTAAAATAAGTGCAAAAAGGACATAACCAAACCACAGAGAGTGAATCTAGAAACTTTCATGTTGTTTGATGCAATAACATGGATCGCGATCCATGTCCCCTTGTGACTTTTTAAGCAGAAACTAGTACCGCACTTTTGATGAGAAATTGACACTAAAATCTCATTCAACTCAAGAAATTGGGTAAAAGACGCAAAAACCTTAAACATTGACCAAAACTTGGGGCTTTTCAATTTTTTGAGATCCAAAGCAAAAAATAAGTGAAAATCTGACATCCACAGAGTGCAGGTATATAACCGACCAAATTTCATGTTCAGATGTGGTCAAACATGGATCGCATTCCATATCCCCCTTGACCATCTGGGGCTAAGATTTGACTAGTAGATAGCTGATACCATTTGGAACAACTTTCCCAAAAGGCACCATAACAAAAAATTATAAAAAGTTGGTAAAAAGTGTCAAACACAAAAACTAGTCAAAAACAAAGAGTAGGCAAAAAAACTGGCTTTTGACACTACAAGAGGTTATGTGCACTTGTGACGCTTTTAGTGACAAAAATACATTGGGTTTTTTACTCCCCGGCGTCGCTACCACCGTCGCTACAGGAACTTCAACATATAGCGACGATTGCAGTCATTTTGTAGTGACGCTTATAGCGATGTTGCAAAACCTTATATAGAGATGCTTATAGCAATGCCCGAGAGTAAAATTTCTTGGGTGAATGCCCTACCACCCATAAACCATATTGAATGTTTCTGAAATAAAGTATACCTAAATGTATCTAAGATAAGCACAAATTCACCTTTGAAAGAAAGTGCAAGGTATAGACCCAAAGTAGTCACCCACAAGAACAATATAACCATTAACTCCATCATGCATAGTATTGTTAATTTGCAGAATAAAGGTACAAAACTGACAAAAGTAATTGGGCGAAAGTGAATCGATGAAAGTAAATTAATGACAAAATTATACACATCATAGGCAAAATCACTTGATTGTTAAGCTTTGCAAATGTAATAGTTACAACACAATTGTCATTATTAAGAAAATACATCGTTTTTTGAAAGTTACAAAAAGACGTACATACATCACCTCATTATACATGCTATGAAAAAAGAAAACTAGTGCTATCTGGCTACGGCTAAACTGACGTCGTCTAATCAGACGTCTCATCGCATCCAAGCGACGTATCTGTCGGATTGTGCAAAAAAAACAAATAAGACTTTCTGTAAGTATAAACATATAATTACAAAACAATCTATTTTCTTAGTTTATCATTAAAATAGAACAAATGTAAAAGAGTAAAGTGAAATACTAACCATGCCACCACGAGAATTGAGAATATCCATCACAGCGTTTTATTCCTTTTTGCTCGCATACTCGGGCTTGTACGGTGTGGGGTCACGTCCTGTCATCAACCACTATTCAAAACATACAAAGAATACATAATGTTAGGATTTAAAAGTACAAATAGACATAACTACCAAACCTAAAGGAAAATGCAAGAACATTTACAAAATCAGTCTCAAATGATGCCCACCCGTTGCTCCCCAAGTGGTGCAAGCTCCCTGCCTCTAGTCACGCTTTGGTTGCCTCCTTTTGTTGCTTCCACTTGTCAGGATTCTCACATGCTGCTCACTTTTCGCGTGCTACTCGCTTCGCATTCTTTCAATCTTCTTTGGCAAGCCAATCTGGTCTGTTCCACCCATGATTTATTGCTTTTTGTAATTCAGAACGCTTGTGCTTGCAGTATTCGCGCATTCGAACCTTCATCAGGTCTTTATTGAAGCGCTCATCATCCAAACTTGACACGGGAAACTCGTCATGCAACATGCTAATGACTCTGTCTTTTAATTCATTTGGCACTTTACTCCAGGTGTTTAGTATGTAGTGTCAAAACACCTGAGAGCAAAGACCGCGCATGCGCAAGATCACCTTCTTGCCTTCGTCATCCAAGATGATGCCCCTGCTGATGTCGATCGAGTACGGTAAGTCCTCTCGCTTGTGACGTGTGAACCTGGGTGTCTCAGCAGGGGTCTTGAGTGGTGTCTCTAGTGGCGTATTGATGGGGGTACGAACGCCAGGTGTCTCCATTGGAGTGTAGGCCCCGAAGCGAGGAGTGTCAACCGGGGTGACTCTCGGAGGAATAGCTAGTATTGGGGTATAAAGCCCAATGTGATCGCCCAGGTAAGTGGGCGGGCCGCCAGGTATGTACATATATTATTTTGTAAAAACCTAATAAGAACTCACTATGCTCTACACATTACAGTAGAGCGAGTTCACCATATCGTCGTGCTCTTCTTCTCGCACTCTTTCTCGCGTCGCACTTCCGCTCGTACTCCTTCAACTGGTATCAGAGCTCAGATCAAGGCTCGGGGCAGCATTGCAGGAAGCCAGAGTCATCTGCTCAGATTGGAGTGAGATTCGACAGGCGAAGACACAGCCCCAAATTCTATGGGAGAACCCGTAGGACCTGGTGTTCTCAGAATTTCATTCTAAGGTCATCTCTGCCACCGTTCGGCTTCGACAAAGCTCTGCGCAGGCCATTTTCAACTACGTGGTCTTGGCGGGTGCAGATCCGACTCTGCAAATTTGGGGTTTCGGCCTACAACTGCAAGTGCTGAGGATATCTGCACTTCCAGAGTGCTGATTTGTGGTTGTCTACACATCGAAGGACGGCTCATAGTTCTTGGAGGCGTGTCACATACAACACGGGCGCATCTACATACAGACTGTAGGCGACATCCACTAGTTCATCAGGTAGCTTGTGTTTGCTGCTTGATATTCCAGATTTCATCCTGACATTGCAGGTACTTCCACATAGGATGTATTGTCAGAGATGATGTATGTCTGTTGAGGGTTTGCTGGCTGTGAGTCACGCAGCAAACAACCGCCGCATCGGTTACATCATATAGTGGGAAATTTGTGGATGTATGACTTTGTGGGAAGTCTATGTATTGTTAGATTTACTGCAGCCTTTGTTGAGGGTCGAGTGAGGTTTTATTGAGCTGGGGGATTCTCGAATGTTGAGATCCTTTCGGTGATACAGGTCTTGGAGCAATCCCTCGAGCACCCTTAGATAGGCAGCTAGGATGTATTGACTGTGAGTTAGACAGTTGGGATTGCATCTTTGCTTTACTACCGTTGAGGCATTGTCGCAGTCTATGCTTACAGGACAGTGATAGGACAATGAGAGACAATACAGGTGCAGGACAGGTTTATTACCCACAGCTTACAGTGTTAGAGAGACAGTGATTTTTTGAGATGTTTTTGGTCTGTTTTTGAGTACACCACAGCCATTTTACAAAGGAGACTCCGCTGAAATTTCTGCAGATTCTGAAGCTTTCTTGGTTCATTTGACAGGTTGATATTGGTTCAAAGGTCAGTTTACAGGGGAAAATCTGGCGAATTTTTCCAGGAAAGTAAACTACTGTGAAGCATAGCTATGGCTGGATCACAGAACACTGCTCTTTACAATATCAAGAAGTTGGATGGAACCAATTTCCCATTGTGGAAGGAGCAGATTTGGCACGTGTTGGTACAAAAGAAGCAGATAAAACCTATAAAGCTCAAGGGAATAAAACAAGAAGATATGGACGAAGATGAATGGAGCGAAATGGATGAATTGGCACTTTCTACCATTATGCTGACTTTGGCAGAAAGCGTTTACTTCAATGTAGCAAACGAGATGTCGGCTTATGAAACATGGACAAAGCTGAGTGATCTTTATGAGAAGAAGAGTGCAGTTTCATAGGTATACTGGCTTAAGAAGCTTGTTGACTTGAAGATGAAAGAAGGGACACCTATGTCCAATCATCTGAATGAATTCAACACCATCTACAGTCAGTTGTCAGCTCAAGGTGTCAAGTTTGATGAACCTGTTAGAGCTATGTTCCTGTTGATCACATTGCCGGAAAGTTGGGACAATTTTCGCACAGCTTTGAGTAATTCTGCACCTCCAGATGGTTTGACCATAGCAGGTGTAAAAGGCAGTCTGCTTACTGAAGAAACCAACAGAAAGACAATGGACAAAGGCAAAGGAACAGCCTTAGTTGTCAGGGGAAGGACCAAAGAAAAGTACAAAGGTGGAAAGAGGAATCAGTCTCGTAGCAAGTCCCGCAGTGCTAAAGGCAAGAGTGACATAGAATGCTACCATTGTGGCAAGAAGGGTCACATGAAAAGAGACTGCAGAGAATGGAAAGCAGAAAAAGGCAAAGAGAAAGCTGAAGACCATGGTGAGAAGAACAAGTCCTCAGTGAAGATTCAAGAAATAAATGTGACAAACACTGTTTCAGAGGATGACAGTCTAGTGTCAGGAGACATCTACTTCTTGAAGAATACAATGGACTCAGCTCTTCTTATAGCATCTGACATGCACTGAGTGATTGGATTATAGACTCAGGGGCATCACTTCATGTGTCTCCAAACAAGGATTGGTTTACCTCTTATGTGACCACCAAAGATCATGTTCGGCTAGGAAATTGGCAGACATGTGAGATCTTAGGTGTTGGACATGTTCAATGGAAGTTTCAGAATGGCTCTTCTTTCACGCTGAAGAATGTGAGACATGTTCTCGCAATTACAAAGAGCTTGATCAGCACATGTTTACTTGATGATACTAGATATGTCACCACTTTTGGACAGAACATGTGGAAGATATCCAAAGGTAAGTCTGGAGGACTTTACATGATTTATGTATCAAATGTCTCTAAAAATGTAATCAATGTAACCGAGCAGCCGAACGTTTCTTTGTGGCATAGCCGGTTAGGACATATGTCCAATAAGGGAATGTAAATCTTGTCTCGTTCTGGTTATTTGCCTGGCTTTTCATTTAATGATTTTGAATTCTATGAACATTGTCTGTATGGTAAGCAAACACAGCAGCCACATAAGCATAGAAGCAGTAGAAGAGATACACAGTTGGCACTTGTTCATAGTGATTTGTGTGGACCTATGCCTAACCTATCTCTAGGGGGAGCTTCTTACTTTATGACATTTATAGATGATTACTCGAGGAAAGTATGGGTTTACTTTCTCAAGCACAAGGATGAAGCGTTTAGTGTTTTCAAAATGTTTGTGACAATTGTGGAGAATCAAAGTGGCAAGAAGCTTAAATGCTTACGCACTGACAATGGTGGAGAGTATGTTTCAAAGGCCTTTCAGGACTTTTGTGAGTCAAAAGGTATAAAACATGAACTTACTACTCCTTACAATCCTCCTCAAAATGGTGTTGCTGAGAGGATGAATAGGACCATACAAGAGAAGGTCAGAAGTATGTTGTCTAATGCACAACTGCCAAATGGGTTTTGGACTGAAGCTGTATCAACAGCTGTTCATCTTATAAATAGATCTCCTAGCAAGGTTTTGCAGAAGGATTCAATGGCAGAGATAGTATGGTCAGGCAAAATGCCCTCATACAAGCATCTCAGAGTCTTTGGCTGTGAGGCATATACTCATGTTCCAAAGGAATTTAGGAACAAACTTGAGCCAAAGAGTAGAAAGTGCATCTTTCTAGGCTAGGGTAATTCTGGTGAGATGGGGTACAGACTTTGGGATCCCGAATCCAGAAAGGTTATCCGCAGCAATGATGTTCACTTTAATGAAGCCAAATATCATTCTAAACCAGAGAGGGTTGAGGAGATTAGAAGAGTTGTCTTCCAAGAAGATGGACCTGCACGTGCAAGACAAAATGTCAGGGCTCAAGAGGAGCAAGGACAGGATAGAGTGGAACCACAAGTGTGGTTGAGCCTCAGCCATCTATTTTGCGTAAATCGGGACGTATCTCGTGACCTCCGGATCGGTTTGTTCCATCTATGAACTATGTCATGTTGACTGATTGCAATGAGCCTTCATGTTACAAGGAAGTAATGCAAATGAAGGACTCCGAGAATTGGCAATTGGCCATGCAGGCAGAGATGACAGCTCTGCATAAAAACCAGACATGGAAGCTAGTTAAATTACCACAGGGAAAAAAGGCTCTACCTTGGGTTTATAGGTATAAGATCACCACTCATGATAGTCAGCCAAAGTACAAAGCAAGGCTTGTTTCCAAGGGCTTTAAGCAAGAACAAGGCATTGACTTTGATGAAGTCTTCTCTTCGGTGGTCAAGATGACTACATTGAGATGCTTTCTTGCATTGGTTGCCATATTAGATTTGGTGTTGCACCAAATGGATGTCAAGATAGCATTCTTGCATGGTGATTTAGATGTGAAAATTTACATGCAGCAGTCAGAAGGGTTTGTTGTGAAAGGCAAGCTAGGAAGATTTGGTATGCCAGTTGTTGTTAAAGAGTCTTTATGGCTTAAAACAAATCACCGAGGGCATGGTACCATAAGTTCCACAAGTTTATGCTTTCTCAAGGCTACAAACGTAGTGAGTTCGATCACTGTTTATATACAAAAAAGGCTAAGGATGGCAGTTGGCTGATCCTTATTTTGTATGTGGATGACATGTTGATTACTGGCAAGCACTTGGAAGAAATTTCAGCTTTGAAGTCAAAGATGGAAAAATCGTTTGACATGAAAGACATGGGTGAGTCAAGTCATATACTTGGTATGCGCATTGAGAGAGACAGATCAAAGAAGTTGATCTGGTTATCTCAAACAGAGTATATTGACAAGGTTTTGCAACTTTTCAATATGGAGAAGGGAAAGGCATTGAGTGTTCCATTGCCACCATATGTGAAACTTAGCAAACAATATTGTCCTGTGTCTGAGGAAGAATAGGCTGAAATGGATAAGATTCCATATGCCTCTGCAGTGGGTAGTTTGATGTATGCAATGATTGCTACTCGTCCATACATTGCATTTGCAATGGGAGTAGTAAGTCGATACATGTCAAACCCAGGCAAGAAACATTGGGAGGTAGTGAAAGGAATATTGAGATACCTGAAAGCTACAAAGAGTATGCGTATATGCTATGGGAGTCACGAGCTAAGTGTAATGGGTTTTACACACTCAAATTATGCAGGTGACTTAAACAACCGAAGGTCTACGTCAGGGTATGTCTTTACATTGGCTGGCGGAGCAGTATCATGGCGTTCTAGATTACAAGATTGTGTTACTCAGTCTACTACAGAGGCTGAATATGTTGCAGCATCAGAGGCATGCAAGGAATCAATCTGTCTTAATCGACTAGTAGCAGATTTGGGAATCAAAGAAGAGATGCCTGTGTTATATTGTGATAGTCAGAGTGCTATACAATTGGCTCGCAATCCAAATTATCACTCAAAGACAAAGCATGTGGATGTGAAGTATCATTTCATCAGGGAAATGCTCGAGGATAAGCAAATTCAGCTTGTCAAAGTTCACACCACAGAAAATCCTGCTGATCTACTTACAAAAGGACTTCCCTCAGAGAGCTTTGCGCATTTTCGCAAGCAGTTAGGTGTAGAGTAGTACATCACTTCTCTACATCTCTTGTATATTAGCTTGTATAGTAGCTTCTCTCACACTTAAAGTACCACATTGGACTTTAAGTGGGAGGTTGTTGGGGTATAAAGCCCAATGTGGTCGCCCAGGTAAGTGGGTGGACCTCCAGGTATGTACACATTCTTTTGTAAAAACCTAATAAGAACTCACTATGCTCTACACATTACAGTAGAGCGAGTTCACCATATCGTTGTGCTCTTCTTCTTGCACTCTCTCTCGCGTCGCACTTCCGCTCATACTCCTTCAGCTAGTGGTGTATAGCTAGGAATGGTCGATAGCCGCGCAAACCTGGCATAGACAGTGATGTCGTGGATGGTGTGTAGACGGAAAATAAGGGGAAAATAAGGAGCCTCGTCGAACACGAGGTGATGTCGAGGCATCAGCGACGACATCCCCATAGCAACTGTCACCGCCACCACTAGAGCGTCAGTGCCTAGAAGAGTGTGAAGATCATCTCATCGACACCGAAGTCTTGGAGGGTGCTAAATGCTCCAAAATAGAGGGAGACGTTGAAGGAGTGGAACGACGTTATGATGCTCCATAGCGATGATGCTCCTCATACCACCTCCTTTGCTGGGGTGAAAAAGAAGAAAGAAACTCATCATCATCCATACCTGCATTAAACACACACATTTAATCTTGATATTGAATGGAGAAGAAAATATGGACAAGTTATAATCTATACAGTATATAATAGGGGGAGGGATTCCTGTGTAGAGAGAGAGAGAGAGAGAGAGAGAGAGAGAGAGAGAGAGAGAGAGAGAGAGAGAGAGAGAGAGAGAGAGAGAGAGAGAGAGAGAGAGAGAGAGATGGCTTATAAAGGGGGAGCGATTCCTGTGATGAGGAGTTCAAGCCAGTTTCAAACGAAACCTTAGCAAGTAGCGATGCACGCTTCCTGTTTCTTTGTTAGAAGAGCAAGATCTGCCTGCCCTTTGAGGACTCTTTCAGCTTGCAGTGAAAGCAATGACTATTGAACATAATTTAAATTTCTCAAGTATAGCATATAGACAAGAATGGACAAAAAGCCACGTGAATACAATATATATTATAGAACGGAGCAAAATTGTTCAAATACAATGTTTATGGATTTAAGGGGTCTCTCTCTCATCCTCGCATAGCTTAGCATAACTCCCTATGTCTATATAGAGTTCTCCATTTAGGCAGATGTCCTCCGTTTCATTTTGTAGATCCTCTGCATGCACCCCATAGAGAGTAGCAGCTTGATGCTTGTCTGGCACCACTTCAACGGCTTCTGACTGAGCATCCTCTCTGATCTCCTCCACTGATGCCGCTATGATTGGCACATGGTAGCCCTCATACATCCGTGCACTATGAGGGGCTACCTCTATGATGTACCACTAGTTTGATGCAGACTTTGTAGGATGAAATACCACCTGCCAGAGCCACATAGCTTGCATGAGTGCTTCCAGGCACATAACTTCTGAAATTGGATGTTAAATATTTACAAATTTACTTGTTCACAATACTCGGGTAGTACAAAAGTGTCTCTTAGGTCGGTCCATTTTTTAGTTGAATCCACCTCAAGGAAACCGGACTCTCCTCTACGCACAGTAGTGTTGTGACCCTCCATGTTTATCTTGAACCATTGCATGTCGAACAAGTCCACAAAAAATCCTATGTAATCGATCCTAAAAATCTCTTGTAGCATGCCAAATTAGTAAGTGAGTCCCACCACCACGGGATCTGTATCAGAGGACCGTCCCCAACTAGACTGTTCAAATTTTTCCATGATTCCACAATCTTGTGTAAAACTCTTTTTATCGATCCGTTCCACCCTAAAATGTCGACCTTTACACCATGCTGCTGTGTATGACTTATACTACAACCAACAAAGATTATGAGTGGCCGTTCAAACATCTAGAAAGCCGCGAGTCATACATTGTAAACTTATCTTGGTCGTGCAACCCCGAGAGTACTCCCACTCCCCCTTGGTCACTTCTTCACCGCAGCTTTGTGTGCTTTTCAATTGGTTGTGCAACCATCTTAAGGTCATGAATGTTGATAGGTTTTCTAGACCCGTCGGATAATGCATCGGTGGTCTTCTTCCCCGTCTCCACTCGATTCGTGCTCTTTGATGCTCTTGCTTTGCATCCTCGTATTGTGAAATCCACTTTTGCATCAATGGATTGTGAAGCATGCAAAATTGATTGATTTTAACCTCTAGATCTTCCTTCATCTTCTTCTCAACACCGAGATTGCACCCGACAATCCTAGATATGCACTCATCATCTATGGTTCACCATAGCGTGTCTTGGGCTTTATATTCAAATCCATGTACTGTGCCAGCTATTTCCACCTCATCAACTATGTGAACAAGAAGATGCACTTGAATGGTTAGCATGGTAGTAGGAAAGTGTTTCTCAAACATGCACACAACCTCCGCAGCGTTTAGTTTGGCGAATGGTATGGATTCTACATGGATCTCCTTTTGTGAGATCCATTGCACCAACTTTGCAAGTTTGTAGATTGCGGACATTAGGAGACAAATATCCCTCAATGGATACGGGTAAAATAAACAGCAAAACACGTTTAGCAATGATATTAAAGTCCACACACGAATTTGTTACACAATTCCCAGTATGATATATTCCACTTCAAACATATCAGACACATTTTATGCCAGTCGTGTGACTTCAAACCAGTAAGATTTCCTTGTTTAGTGAAACACGTTCGGAGCGAATGCATTACGCCAGTGGGGGTCTGCACAGATCGAATGGTCTCTTTTACTTTGCGTTCTTGGGCTCCTGTCAAAATCCATGGTGCTTTTGAGAGTTTTATCAATCCATCAGGTGCTGTCTGCGGCCAATATTTCTCCATACGATCCACATTTCTAAGGTCAACTTTGGCTCCCAAAGTATCTTTCTTGGCGATTAGATGGTCCCACAACAGATTACCCACATTCTTGAATATGTGCAAGGTCGCATCCATAGAGAGGAAGAGAGGGATCACCTTTGGCCTAACTCTAATTTTTTTCATAATCCCGAAGGTAGACTTTAATACAAAAACTAAATCCAAAATCTAATCTTAAATATAACCTAATTGAACATATGGTGATTCTAAGCTAATTGAACATGGTTAGTGGGTGAGTCAATAGGTGTCAGATTCTGATGAGAATATACATATTGTTGTGTACCTAGTGTTTTCTCTTTGGGCAAAGCCATGAGCTTAGCTAGAACTCCCCCTTCATTGACATGCCCAAAAATCTAACCTAAATCTAAATCTAATCTAATCTTAAATCTAACCTAGCTAATCTTAAATCTTTCCCTAATCTTAAATCTAACATAAATGTAAATCTAATCTAATCTTAAATCTAACTAAACCTAAATGTAATCTAACTTAAATGTAATTTAATCTAATCTTAAGTCTAATTTAAATCTTAACCTAATCTTAAGTCTAACTTAATTTTAAATTTAGCATAAATTTTAAATATAAGTTAAATGTAATCTAACGTAATCTTAGATCTTTGATCTAACCTAATATTAAATGTAATTTTAAATCTAGCTTAACCCTAAATCTTAATATAACATTTCATTTCATATTTTCTCTACTTTTTTTTTCTATCTCTCTCTCTCTCTCTCTCTCTCTCTTTGTTTTCTCCCCTTACCTCTCTCTTTTCGTCTTCTCCCCCCCTCTCTCTCTTTGTTTTTTTTCTCTCTATCTCTCTTCCTCTTTCTATTTCTCTTTGTTTTCTCCTCTTCTCTCTCTCTCTCTCTCTCTCTCTCTCTCTCTCTCAAAGAGAGAGAGAGAGAGAGAGAGAGAGAGAGAGAGAGGGGAAGAGAACATGAGAGGGAAGGAGCATACTTGGATCTCCTTCCTCTCCTCATATGTGTGTGTGTGTGTGTGTGTGTGTGTGTGGGAGGGGGGAAGAGAGAGAGAGGGAGAGGCGCGGGTTAACTTGTTTTGCTAGAGCACCGAAACTCAGATCTGAGATCTGAGTTTTTGGCACTCTTGGTTTATTTTTTACCCCTGTCGCGACGTCGCTATGATCATTGCTATGAGCGTCACTATGCAACAAATAGTATATCGATGCTTATAGTGACTATCATAGCAACACCATGGATTTATTCATTTGAGCATCACACTGCTAGCGTCGCTAATATGAAGAACCTCTTGTATTGTGACTAACAAAATGTTGTCCAGATCCAAAAGATAGTGGTGGACTAGACTACTTATATTGCAAGTAATCAACAGGTCAAATTTGGTGTCCAGATCTGATGGAACATGGATCGCAATCCATGTCTTCCATTAGAGTTTTGGCTATGATTTGACCAGTAGGTAGCTAAGACATAGACAAGCACTTTTCCCTAAAGAAGCATTTACAGAAAAGTCGTAAAAAGTGGTCAAAAGAGCAAAAAATAGAACATTGTCAAAACTGCCACAACAGGCTAAAGATTTCACCTTCGGTTGGTCAAAATTGATCCAAATTCAAAATTTTTTGGGGATCAAGCTACAAGCATCATAGTCTATCAGCTCACCAAATCCCAAGTCCAGAAGTGATGGAACATGGATCGCAATCTATGAGCCCCATGTGAATTTTTAGATAGAAATAGTACCAGCCTGTATAACAGAGACCATTGTTAACAAAACTTCCCAAAAAAGATTTTTCAGAAAAGCCCAAAAAACTCATCAAAAGTGCTAAAAAGGGTTGAAGGTGAAAAACAACTAAAACAAACATGGGGATTGACTTTTGACACTACAACAAAAAAGGGGACCTTCGATGCCTGTTTCGACTCATCCCGTCGAAAAGCCCGTCGATATACGCATCCCTACAAAATCGTCGCTATATGCATCGATATACGTGTAGAAAGGTAATATTATCGACGCGTATTTCGACGGGCTTAGCGACGCACATAGCGATGACCATAACAGAAATTTTTTTTCTTGGACAAAGGACAGGCAGCCT
The DNA here is from genome assembly GCF_014529385.1 of Adiantum capillus-veneris. Taxonomy (NCBI): domain Eukaryota; kingdom Viridiplantae; phylum Streptophyta; class Polypodiopsida; order Polypodiales; family Pteridaceae; genus Adiantum; species Adiantum capillus-veneris. The sequence continues at coordinate 40,402,748 of NC_140943.1, read as the reverse complement.
GGCTTGTGCCCAGTGAAAAGATGGACGCAGCCACAGCCAGACTACCTGTCCTCTGCCCAAGAAAGCGAGCGACACCAAAATCAACCGTGCTCCCGCAGAAATTTTGACTGAGTTCCCTTCGTTTTTACATAAACTTTTCAAAAAAAACCATATCATGTATACGCCTGCTACATGCTATCCATGTAGGATCTCACATGAGATTTAAGGCCAATGAAAGAAATGAAATGAACTTTGTGCAAAACCATAACCGTACCAACTTAAAACCATAACCATAACGAACTTAATTTGTGCAAAACCATAACCAAATTAAAACCATAACCGGCCATAACCACTTTGATCAAAACCATAGTGCAGATAACCATAACCATAAACAAAATTAACAATAACCATAAGCATAACCAGAAAGTTAAACATAACCATAAACAAAACAAGAACCATAACCAATGTCTATACAAGAATAGGAGAAATAACCATGTCTATACAATGACAATGACAATAACCATAACCATAACCATAAGGAAAACAATAACTATCTGAACAATAACCATAACCATATATGTCTATACAATGTCCGTGTCTCACAAAGCATATATATGAAATCCACTGATGACTAGGCATCACAACCTGCACATAGGACATAGGATTTTTGTTAAAGATTCTCAAAATGAACCTAATGCTTTAACAAAAGAAAATAAAAGCAACCAAAAGGAATTAGAGTTATCCAATTTTCTCAAGGGGTTTAATGATGTTTTTATTGACGACATCCCTTGTGAGCTACCTCCTAAACGAGGTAATGATGACCATGCAATTGAACTTCTTCCAGGAAGTTCACCGCCTAACAAACCTCCTTATAGAGTTTCTCAAGCTCAACAAGAGGAGATTATGCGGCAAGTGCATGAGTTAGTTGAGAAGGGCATGGTTAGGCCTAGCTCATCTCCATTTTGCTCACCTGTGCTATTAGTGCAAAAGAAAGACGGCACATATCGTATGTGTGTCGACTATAGAGCACTAAATAGGATCACTATCAAGAATAGGTTTCCCGTTCCACGGGTAGAAGACCTATTTGATAAGCTACAAGGATCGACCTACTTCAGTAGGATTGACCTAAAAAGTGGGTATCATCAAATAAGGATAGTTGATCAAGACATTGTAAAGACCGCATTTCGTACTACATTTGGTCTTTACAAATACATTGTCATGCCTTTTGGCCTGACCAATGCACCAGCCACATTCAACCGCTTGATGGAGAAGCTGTTCAGGCCTCATCGAACCTTCACTGGAGTGTTCTTTGATGATATTATCATCTACTCTAATTCATTGGAGGAACACAAGCAACATCTCCAGGTAATATTTCAAGTTTTAAGAGAGAATAAACTTTATGTTAATCGAAAGAAAAGTGAATTTTTCTTGCAAGAGATTCAGTATTTATGTCACATTATCTCTCAAGATGGCATCCAAATGGATCCATCCAAGTTAGAGGTAATAAAAGGATGGCCTAAACCAAGGAATCTTCATGAACTAAGAAGCTTTATAGGTATGTGTGCATACTATAGACGCTTCATAGAAAAGTTCTCACACATTGCGGGACCATTACATGACCTAACAAAGAAAAGCATTAGGTATACATGGTCTGCTAAGGAGAACAATGCTTTCGAAAAGCTTATCTCTCAATCTGTGCTTACACTACCAGATCTCTCAAAACCATTTGAGGTCCAATGTGATGCTTGTGGTGATTGCCTTGGAGCTGTTTTGCTCCAAGAAGGGCATGCCATAGGCTATGAGAGTCGAAGGCTCGACCCTATTGAGCAAGCTCTAGGCATATATGAAAAAGAACTCCTTGTAGTTCTACATGCCTTAGACTCATGGAAGCACTATTTATTAGGGACTCCTTTCATTCTGCGAACGGATCACCAAAGTCTTAAGTACTTCATGACGCAGACCAAGCTCTTCGACAAACAAATGAGGTGGGAAAATTTCCTTTCACAATTTCATTTTCATATTGCTCACATTGCTGGCAAGCATAATCAAGTAGCCGATGCACTCTCAAGACGACCGAGAGTGAATGCGGTTTCCATAGCAACTCACAATGATATATCTTCAATGATAGATGAGTATGCTATTGATCCCGATTTTAGAGATGTGATTTCAGCCCTTGCATTAGGGAAGAAAGAAGAACCATTTACTTTACAAGATGGTTATCTTCTCTATGGCAATAGACTATGCGTTACTAACTCCCTGCGTGAGAAAGTAATGTATGAATCTCATGCTCCCCCGTATGCGGGGCATAGAGGGATTCAGTCTACCTTAAAGTGAATTGAAACATATTTCTATTGGCCTACCATGAAAGTGAACATACAAGAGTATGTTTCCAAATGTGTGGTATGTCAAAAGACAAAATTTGATAGAGGGAAGCAACCTGGATTGCTTCAACCCTTACCAATCCCTAATTCACCATGGGAGAGCATATCCATGGATTTTATCTTTGGATTGCCTAAGTCTATCCATGGGAATACGGGAATATGGACGATAGTAGACAGGTTCAATAAACAAGCTCATTTTATACCTGTCAAAAAGACTATCAAAGCCCATCAAATGGCAACCCTCTTCATTTCACAAATTTTCAAATACCATGGCTTGCCAATGTCCATAGTGTCGGATAGAGATCCTAGAATGACCAGTAATTTCTGGAAGGGTCTCTTTGAGAATTTAGGGACAAGGCTAAATTTCTCTTCGGCCTATCATCCACAAACGGATGGCCAAAGTGAAATAGCTAACCTAACAATTCTCGATCTACTAAAAGCCTATGTAACGGAAGTAGATCAAAGATCCCAATGGGAGAAGTACTTACCCTTAGTGGAGTATGCTTACAATAACGCTGTACATACTTCCATGGGAAAAGCACCCTTCGAGGTAATTGAGGGAAGATCAAAAAGTCCCTTGCTACTTCAGGTACATGGGAAGATCTTCGCTGCAGATGAGTATAGCTGAGACCTACAAGAATCTTTTCAAAAGATTAAAGATGCTATCTCTATCTCACAGCAAAGGCAAAAGGCTGCTGCTGACAAGCACAGAAGAGACCAAGCCTTTAAAGAAAACGATTGGGTCTTGTTAAAGTTTCCCAAGGCTCGATTAAGGCACACGACGGGCAAGAATCCTATGGGCCACCAAAAGTACTATGCTAAACTAGCAAAAAGGTACTATGGTCCCTTCCAGATTCTTAGGCCAATCAATGAAATGGCCTATCAACTTAAGTTGCCCAATCATTGGCTCATACACAATGCTTTTCATGTGAGCCTATTAAAGCCTCACAAAGGAGAGCCACCTCAAGAACCAACTATTGAAGACCCACTGGAGATCGAGGACCAAGAAGAGGTGCTGCAGCCCGAGTCCATTCTCCGACATGAAGACAAGGTACTAAGAGGCGGTAAGACTATCCGACGATATCTTATTAAGTTTAAGAATTATCCTTTTGAAGATGCTAGATGGATGCAAGGCATACAATTAAAGGATAACCTAAACCTTGTCAATGCTTACAATGCTTCCCAAGAGTAAGCAAATGTACAAAATGTTTTTTTTTTTTTAAATGAACAAAGTTTTTGTCTTATAAGACTCTCTTTTTTTTTATTTGTGCACAAAAATGAAGTAGTATGCATGCTTAGATCAAGTTTGTGGAGACGACGTCTCCCAAACACCAAGTAGAGCTTGTCACTCTACTACGGAAGACTGATAGGACTGATGTGCAGACATGCTTGCGGCAGCCTCAGGCTCTCAAGCGCCAAATGGACTAGTCATCCATTATGGAATGATGTCGTAGGGTAACATAGGGATCCTCTACCCACTAAGAAAAGGACTCATGAATATGCTTTATCTTCTCTACACCATAGTCGAGGACGACTATGATTTAAAGAGAGAGGTAATGATTCTCTTAAATGATTTTCTCATATTAAACTGATCATTTAATGTGGGGAAGTGCCAGGGGAGAAAAAGCTAGAATATTGGTTAAGCTAGCAGACCGGCCACAGTAGGGATCCAAAGGAGGGAAAATAGGAATCCAAAGGGGGGGCCATCTGCAAAAGAGCCATGTGCAACAATGGGCTAAAAAGACCCTAAGGTTCAGCCCATTAAGACTTCCATAATGCTAAGGTTCCAAAATTCAAAGGTTGTGCCCAAAAGGTCAACCCTAGGGAAAATTGGATGCTTAGTGTGTGTACAAAAGTCTTCTTCAAAGCCTACAAAGGAGGGGGCGAGCCCATTTAGTAGGGGATGAGAGAGAAATCCACAAACACACACACAGGCTCCCTTTACACAAAGGGAATTAGGGACACATGTCAGCTCCCTAGGCCAGATGCCCACAAGGTGTGCCCAATTCCTATTGGAAGACCCTTGAAGTGGACCAATGAGAATTAAGCTAGAGTAATTCTAGTTTAATTAATTTAAAAACATTTAATAAAAGAAACCAATGAGAATTAAGTCTCCTAGAAGACTATTGGGCAGTCTCCCAAGGGGTCCAATGAGCATTCAGGAGCCCAATGGCTTGCCTGATTCCTATTGGCCAGGAGGCAAAGGGGTCCAATGAGAGTTTGGTTTAATTATTTAATTACCTAAAGCTCTCACAAAAGGGGAAAGGGGGACACATGTCAGAAGGCTATCACTTATGCTGCTTAACACCCATTGGCTTGACTTGGGGAGGTCCAATGAGGCAAAAGCCAGACCAATTTAGCAGGAAGGGCTCGCCCAAGAGAGAGAGGGGGCTGATTTTTGCTTGGATTATCACACACACACTCACACAAGCTCATGTGTGAAGAAAGAATACTCTATCTCCTCCCAACCTTTAATGGAGAGCTCATCACCTACTCCAAGCTTGTGAGATAGAAGCCTACATCAACACTCTCTTGGCATGTGGATGCAAATCCAACCAAGAGCCAAGCTTCAATGCATGCTCATCTTCTCTACCAAGATAATTACTAAGCTAAGCTATGCTAATATGAGTGATTATGTGAGGAGATGTACATATTTCTCGTAAGATACTCCTTCTTCCACTCAATCTACTCTCATACCCTGCTAGCTCTCACCATCTTCGAAGGTGTGTAAGGTCTTGGGTCTGAGAACGGGGATAATTCAAGTTGTGTTTGTTAAGTGTTTTTCTTAGTGCATGAAGTTTCCATCTTCATTGCACTAGCTAGTCTTGAAGGAACACAAAGAATTGTATTGTACAATGTCTCTCTTGATGGGAGAAACCATAATACAAAGTCTTTTGGAGGGGGGACCGGCTCCATGAAAATCCGGTCCTCAACTGTTGTCAATAGCTTAATTTCTCTCTCTTTTGAAAGTATTGTTGATGCTATCTAACTAGGTGTTATGATTTTTTGTTTCTCTCTCCACCCAAGCACTCTTGTAATTCTCATTAGTAATCTATTCTAATGAAATGCCCACTATGTTCATGCTAATTTCCGCTACACATAAGTTATTAGGCCATTAAATGTTACAGGCCTTGAGGAATGAGACTCTAAAAAAGGAGCTACAATTGAAAGGATACAAAAAGTTTGAGCAAGTCATTAGAGAAGCTCTTTATCTAGTTGACAATTGCAAGGCCTATAGAGAGGTGACGACTATGCAAACAATGTGACTAGTAGTGCCGCTTCTACAACAAGCAAATCCACAACCAAGTGAGATGTTCAAATTCCTATAGGTATGAGCATTGATCAAGTGATTGAGTATTTGATTAGAAGAATAAAGCAAGGCTATAGGTAGGACCTGAATGAATGTCAACAATCCACGGGAAGATGTGACATATGTGGAGGGGATCACTCCACCCCATGATCTAATACTCAGTTAAGACCGCAATGTATGATAGGGAAACAACCACCTCTTCTGAATGAAGGTAGAGTAGTGGTCAAATACACTCAACCAACATATGTGTCAGAACGCACAAAAAATCATTATTCCATAGACGAGAACACACTTGTTGGAATTAGGGTTGCAGAGAAATGCACACAGCTTTGAGAAGCTTGTTGGAATTAGGGTTGCAGAGAAACGCACACACCTTGGAGAAGACGAAGGAAGCTCAAGGCACACAATAGAGAGTGTGTTACTTAGTGTGCAATGGAAAGATAGATAGCCCTAGAGTGATGGGCGCATATACAATGCACGGGGGAAAAACCCTCCTAAAGAGGGAAAAACTTCCCCAGCAGTCCTAGTGTGTTCACACCCATCACTACCACATGTATATGGTAACAAAACCCCCTTGGAGTGATGCAGTGAACGAGAGGTGACACATGAGTAAAGGGAAGTTCCATGCCCTGAGGACATGATTCTCATGCTGAGAGCCTCTCCCTGACATAGTGATAATGCACCTCGATGTGCTTTGTGCGAGCATGAAAAACAGGGCTTATCACAACTGCCAATGCGCTCTGACTGTCAGTGTAGATAGTGTTGGCAGTGTCCCGTCGAACACCCAAATTAGCCATAAGGCGTCTGAGCCATACACACTCAACTGTAGCTGTGAAGACTGTCTTGTACTCAAACTCACAACTCGAAGTGGCCACAGTAGGTTGCTTCTTGCTCAACCATGATATACATGAAATCTGCCAAGCATGAAACAAAAACCACTTGTGGGCACTCGCGTGTCAAAACAACCAGCCCAATCTGAGTCCAAAAAACCATGTAAGTCTGGAGGAAACGATCCCCCTTTGGGATAAAACAAGCCAAGATGTAAAGTTCCACTAAGGTAGCAAAAACTCCTCTTGACAACCTGCCAATGCTTAGACCCTGGGCTATGCATAAATCTGCTAACCTGTGAGACTGCAAACTGAACATCCGGCCCAATGAGGCACCCAATAGCAGTTTGGTAAAGAGTGACATCAACAGGATCACCAAAGTCATGAAGACTCAATTTCAAACCTGTTTCCATGGGAGTGGCAATAGGTTTGTAATCCTCAAGTCCAAACTTACATAGCAATGTCTCTATGTAACTTTTCTGACACAAGGCAATATCACCATCACACTGCTTAAACTATATACCCAAGTAATGATGCAACATCCCCAAATCTTTCATCTTCAAGTAGCATTCAAATCAGCCTTAAATTCAGCAATATGTCTCTCATTTGGTCCAGTGATCAACAAATCATCTACATAAAATGATGAGAAGTACATCACCCTCACGCTTTACATACAATGTGCTTTCTGTTGGACTGTTATAAAGCCTCATTTTACCAAGTGAGTGTCAGCTTTCTCATACCAAGCACAAGGAGATTGCTTCAACCCAAACAAAGCCTTCTTACATCTATACACTTTGTCTTGTTGTCCTTTCATGACAAAACCGCGAGGCTGCATTACATAAACTTCCTCAAATATGTCACCATTCAAGGAAGTAGTAACAATGTCTGATTGATGTACATCCCAATCAAAATGAGCTGCCAATGCACATAGAAAACGCACAGTAGTCATACGACAAGTGGGAGAAAAAGTCTCTTCATAACCTATGCCTTTTTGCTATGCATAAACCTTTGCAACAAGTTGAGCCTTATGGCGACCGATCTCACCATCCGGCTTGCATTTGAACTTGTAAACCCACTTTGTACCAATGGCCTTTTTGCCAGGAGGAAAATCACATAAAGTCCGTGTGTCATTTTCTATAAGTGCATCATATTTTGATTGCATGGCAGCCATCCAATTTTCTAAATTCGGTGCTTCATCAAAAGACAGAGGCTCCTCAACATCATGTAAGCTAGACACAACCAAAGCATAACAATCTAATGCATAAGATGCATGGTGAGAGCCTGAACGAGTACGACTAGACAAAGGTGCATCCAATTTACTATCACGCAATGTATGCACCAACCATTTTGGCATACCTCTAGCTTGCTCATTTTTAGCCCTTTCCTCATCAAGTACACCATGTACATCTACATCGTAATATGCTGATCTATAACATTTTCAGAAACCCCCATAGGCTGTACATTTGCCTCATTGGAATTTACATTTGTATTTCCACCACTAAAAAGAGGCAGCAAAGTGTCATAAATGTCTTGTGAGCTTACATTATTGTCTCTATGAAACCAGAATACGTTTTGTTTGCGGATGATACAACTTGTAACCTTTGCTTTCAACACTATAACCAACAAAAATATATTTAATAGTCTTATCATCCAATTTTTTGCACTGTGTTTGTGGCACCAAAGCATATGCCAAACAACCAAAAACACGTATGTGCTCAATAGAAGGCTTTATCATGCCATGCTTCATATGGAGTAATAGACTGTAGAGCTTTTGTAGGACACCTGTTTAGTACATAAGTGGCACACATGATGGAATCAAGCCAAAACAAATGCGGCAAAGCTTGACTTTCGACCAAACATTGTGTCATTTCCGTAAGTGACTTGTTTTTCCTCTCAGCAACACCATTTTGCTGAGGTGTATAAAGCACGGTACTTTGGTGTTTTATCCCACGACTAGCCCGAAATGCATTAAATTCATGAGACATATACTCCCCCCTCGATCGGAATGGAGGGTGCCCATAGTACATCTCGATACATTTTCATCCGTAGCCTTGAAGCACATAAAAAATTTGGACTTCGCTTTAAGCAAAAATACCCATGCATGCCTGGAGTAATCATCAATGAAAGTCACGAAATAAAGGTAATTTCCCAAGGACAGAGTTTGTATGGGCCTATAAACATCACTATGCACAAGCTGCAACCTGCATGTGGCCCTAATTGAACCATCCTTTGGAAACTTAGAACGCTGCACTTTACCCAAAATGCAGCCTTCACAAACATGTTTGACAAGTGCTTCAAGAGGCGGCAAAGAAGCAACCATATCAGATTTCTACAAACGCAACAAACTGGCAAAATTTAGTTGACCAAAATGTGCATGCCAAAGTTTTGCATCTGAAATAGCCCTTGAATCTGCAACTGCATTTGCAAAAATTTTTCCACACTTGTCATACAAAGTGATCTTATACAACCCACGGCACAAAAGCCCAGATGCAATGATTTCATCACCAAAACTGAGATCATGAACTGTACATCTGTCAGCCACAAATTTGACTACAAGTCCAAGTCTTGCAAGTGTAGATATAGACAAAAGATTCTTCCTGATCCCATGTACATAAAGTGCATCAACAAGTGTGAAAGAACTGCCATGTGCAGTAGTAAGCACAATCTTTCTGTTGGAGCCCCATTTGTCCAACTGTTGTAATGAGCCCATCTTGTAAAGCTTATCAAATTCCCATTTTATGTCAAAGACGTCTTATCATTTTGATCCATTCGTTTGGGTTATGTAAAGATTAATCAGTTAGTCAGGACTCAGATTTGTTCACACTTTGTAATAATGAGTAAGAGAACCCCATGTACATTTTTGAGCTAAGGTGACTAAAGTATAAAAGTCACCTTAGAACCATTTTTGAATAACATTTGAATATTAATTCTGTGTCGTACGAGCCAGAGAGAGGGAGAGAGAGAGAGTGAGTGTGTCTTATCCTCTTCGCTACGCGCTTCTCCCTCACCGGATTAACGACGTGACTACACCATCGCGGTAGTCTCTCCGAGAGATACGCGCCCATGCCACGCATTCACACTTTCAAGCTGTTCTCTCAGGGAGCTACACGCCCACGCCACACATTCACACTTTCGAGCTGTTTGCGATCGATCCTTCCTCGAGCTTGTTTTGCTTGTAAGTAGCACAAACAGTGTCTGTTTTCAACAATCAGGTGCTTTATGGAATGAGAAAGAGATTAGCTACACATAGATACTCATAAAATTAATTTTCGCCCACTTTTGGATTATGACCTGTTAGTCTATCACGACTGTATTCGAGATAACTAGGGTTCAAATCTGGTGAGATTAGACTTATAGGTAAGTATATCCTAGTGAGAGGATGGTGCCTAGTAAGTTTGATGTGATTCCGAGTTCATTGGAAGTGTAAATGGTGTTATGAGTATATTAGGGATAGAGTGGGTTGCATTCTACTAGAGTTAATGATTGATGCATCATAAAAGTGCGTATGTGTAGATTGGTCTCAGCCTGACAAGCTAACGAGATTGCCTACGTGCACCTACGGGTTAGTCATGTCATCAGATGATAAGTATGTTGTCTATGTCGTGCTCGTGAGTATGAACAGGGGAGTAGTCAAGCCCTAAAAAATTGGCGCCGCTGCCGGGGACACAAGACCTTAAGTAGGGAGATCTACGTCACTCGTGTGATGGTTAGCTTACTTTAGTTTTGACTAGAGAGAGCTTAAACTTTTAGAACAAGATCCAGGATAGAGTATCCTGAGGTCTAGTGGATAGCCAGGAAGCCTGTGTCTTGCCGAGGGTCTGCGACTAGTTAGATTTAGTTAAGTAGGATAATGTGGAGTTATGGTTTTTGGTTGAGTGCTTGTTATACTTGTGAACAAATAGAGTAGAAAAACGATGTAAAAACGCAAAAAACAAACAAAAAAGAAAAAGCAATAAGGCTGTTTGCTTGCCTTGAAAGCAAAACCCACCCCATATACCCTTGAAGGGGGTGAAAAGAGTCGACATTGAAATTTATGATCCAACACTCAAGAAAACATAAAAATTGCGACCAAAACCAACAAAAAAGAAACAGGAGATTGTCATAAGGAAACACTAAGTGAACCTAAAGAGGCCAAGAAGAGATATAACCATTAGCCTAGGGTAAACTGACTGTGTCATGAGGTACGACTGATGTTCACAAGTTTAAGATGAAGTGTCATCAAATTTGCATCACTTCAAGTGCAATGGAGTTGTGAATTGTCAGAGAAAAGTGAAATTTGTGAAGTGCTTGAGTTTAAGGTCAAAATAAGTCCAAACTTCATAAAACTTGGGGGATAGACTTATATGGGCACAGGGAACAAGACTATGGAAAAATAGACAAAAAATTAAATCCCCATTGCTCTCTGCCTAGTCTATCGCGATAGACTGATGAAGGTGGTGATTGACTAGCAACAAGGAAAAAACCTTTATACCACAGGTTTAACACATCAATACAAGGGTACTCACAAAAATTGAGTGAAATTGAACACCATCTTGACCACAAAACTTCAAAACTGGTGTTTAGAGTCTGAATTCAGTGACAAGGGCAAGAAGTCTTTGACCAAATGTCCAAACAGTGCCAAAATTGGTCAATGCACTAGACAAGGGGAGGCTGAACCAACTGTGGAGAAAACTTGAGAAAAATGCTAAAAATGGAGAAAATGCCAAGTCTATCACGATAGACCAGGGAAACTGCTGTTGGGGAACTTTTCTTTCAAATTTCCCCTAGGGAGAGCTTTCTCAGGGCCTATATAGCATACACACCAAAATTCAAGGCATTTAGATCACTGAAGGTCAATCTGAGGTTCAGATAGAGAATCAAGCTCTAATTGAAATACTAAAATGGGACCAAAACCCAACCCAAGTGTCCAAACTTCATAAAACTTGAGGGATAGGCTATAGAGAGTAACTGGAACTCAAGGGTAAAGTCACAATTTTGAATTGACTTGTGCTGAGCAAATTGTCAGTCTATCACGATAGACTAAGAAAGTAGTGATTCAGACACATTTTGCAATTTGTGACTATACTGCTAGGACATACTCTCTATATAGATCCCAGCCATCATTTCATATTTGAAATTGGACCACCAGAAGACTGACTAAGTGTTTGTTGTATATACTTGAAAGATTTTTTGGTAATTCAGGGAAAACCCTTGTGAACAGACTAACCATCCTTGTGTAGATCCCAGAAGGAGATCATCACAAAGCCACACAGGAAGAAGGAGTCCAGGTAAGCTTTAAGTTTACAACCCAACTTTCATTCTTATGTATTTAAGGTCAGGAGCCTTTGTTAAGTCGGGAGCTAAAAGTGTCAAAAGTCAAGTAAGCACCACGTCCACCGAAGAGAGTGTAATTCAAACGAGACTAGACCCATTAGCACCAATCATTGAAGAGGGTAGTGATACTGACACTTCGTTGGAAAAGTCCTTCTTCATGATGGGGAGTCAACAGCCAGGAGGTTTCAACGATGAAGGACCAATGCCAGGGGGGAGCACCTCCCTACATCCTTTAAACGAAACCAAGTTCACCATAATCTTCTTGGAAGGAACTAACTCGAGGGGAGCCTTAGTTTATTCTGACTATCGGGGACGCAAGTGTATTTGTATTGAAGAAAGACCGGCTCAGAGACTAGAGATAATTCGAGTCTATGATGACGGAGACAGATTCCAAGACAAAAAGGGGAACCACTATCTGATAGTGAGTAACCGTGAGGATTACAACAGATATGGGAATAACGTGGCAAAAGGGAAAATGGTTTCAAAAACCCGAGAACCGCCTCCTAACATTGATCGACCTGGAGCGCTTTTTATGTATGATAAGAAAACAACCAGGGTCCCAACCTATAATGAGAATGTAGGGATTTACAAGCATGAAAGCGAGGGAATAGTCTCTTACTTTCGATGCAAGGAACCCTACCCAAACGAATTAATCAAAGACAAGGTTCTTTACTTATTTTCTTATGAAACTGCTATGGGGAAGGATATTGTTTTTGTTGATAGATACGGGCGAGAATACAAACGTATTCTCCGAGAAGAGGTTGAAAAGGCAACAGTTCTGGGAGCATCGACCTATGTCCCTGACGAAGTACCAAGAGCCACCTACACCCCTAGCAAGTCGAAAAATCCCTTTTCAGAAGAGTATGACGCTACCTCACATTCTACCCGACAACCGACGTCCAACTACCAGGATCAACCAGCTACTCAGCCATCATTGCAGGCATGGATGCGACAGAGTGCTACATTAGAACAAGATCGAACCCGAGAGGGTTATCAAACCGCACGAGGGTTAAGGGATTTACAAGAACCACCACTCTATGCACAGTATCAAGGACAGAGTAAGCCAAAGACTCAGGGGTCAACTGAGCCTGGAAGAACACCCCGAGAACGAGTTCGGAGAGATGAACCATCTCTCGCGAGAACTATTAGAAATTATGGATTAGGAGCACCATTGGGAGAGGAACCTAGCCACTACAGAAGACCAGAGGAGGTTTATCGACTAGGACGGGGAGATCCCATGATGAGATTTGTAGACCATCGTAGAATTAGACCTTCTCAAGTGCAAAAATGGGTAAACAAGAAATATACGGGAAGCAGGGATCTAAGAGATCATGTAGCAGCCTTTGTGCATGTAATTAGAGTTGAAGAGGTGTTAGACTTTCCTACCCAATTTGCAGGATTTGGTTTAACCTTAGAGGATGATGCTGCTACATGGTTTGACTCGGTGGAGCAAAGAGACTTTGAGTCTATGTAGGAAGTGTTTGACGAGTTTATCGAGGAATTCTCGCAAAGGGGAATAGCTCATAATACAGTCTCACAAATCCATAAATTCAAACAGAAAGATGGAGAGTCTATGCAAAAGGCAGCCCTCCGATTAAAAAGATATGTTAAGTTCTGCCCCGTGGAAGAACTGCCAACTCAATCCAGACTTATGCTTATATTTATTCAAGGACTAAGGAATGCAGATCTTCAAAAGGACTTACATATGAAAAGGAGCACGACGTTGAATGATTTAACCAAGGAAGCTCTATACCTTGTGGACAATTGTGCGGTCTACAAAGAGGGTGAGTTCAAGGATCTTGACGATGATTCTTCCTCGCAACAAAGCGGAAGCAAGTCTGCTAAGACAACACTGAAAGGAGAAGTAGCGGTAAGCCAAGAGCAGCTTGTAGAGGAAGTGCTTAAAAATATTAACTTGTATTCCAAACCACAAGCTAAACAACCAAAATGGTGTGCGATTGAACAAAAATGGACAAACCATGGGATGGAGGAGTGTTATTATAACAAGGGATATGTGAGAGAACGACCATATGCTCCGCAAGCTCAGGCGACATCCCCTCAAATCCCACCGATGCGTAGATATCAGACAGGCAACCTACCAGGACCTGTAGGTGTAGAAAGACCACAACCATTGTTGGGACAACAACCACCCCTACCAGGATTACTACCAGTTGGCATAAGATACACACCCACAGTAACTGAGTCGGATGAGAAGACTTTGGTACCTATGCATGCATACTACGACGAGTCCAATGGATATGCAACGAGCTCTGTCTATTATCCACTGGAAGAACTACACCAGAACCATGGAGCATGATAGGAAATACAAGACCACCAACTGTTGCACAGGCAGCGGGAGAAGGACGATATAGCATGGATGAAAGAACACTGTTGTTCATAGCCAACGGAGGCATGAGCGGGCAAAGAATTGCACACCAACAAAGAGGAGCTCCAGGAGCACCTCAATAGCCTAAAGGACCATGCTACAAGTGTGGTGGAGACCATTGGCTGAGGGACTGCCCTCATGACGAAATCATTAGGGTCAACGCATATTGCACGGAGTGTGGAATTACTCACTTAATCCCTGATTGCCCTAAAAACCCGAGCAAAGGAGCAAAAACTACCTTGAATATGCTAGGAGCGCTGCCTTCCAGTGGAGGGTCAGAAAACGAAACTCCGATTCCTGTTAAGGTCTTGACGAGAGCCCAAGCAAGGAAAAATGACAATCAGCCCAAGAGTAACGATGAAAATCAAGAAGAAATCAAGACTGACAAGTCTAGCGTCAGTCGTGATAATCCTTGGAAAGAACGAAGAGCAAAAATGAAAGCTAGATGTGAGCGAAAACAAAAAGATGTAGAAGCTGAGCTAACGATAGCTCGAGAGCAACTTAAACAGCAAAGAGAGTCCGACTCTCTAAAATCAACGGAGGGACCAAGAAGTGCAAGCTCAGGAGGGTCGGTATTGGTAGATAAGATCAATGAACCCTTAGATGCAATCTTGCAAGCATATGAAGCAAGATTGAAGAACAGACAGACTCTAGAGCAAAGGTGGATGACATATCCATATCCAGAGATAGAAAAACAGAGACTAGAGATGTGCAAACAACTGATTGAAACTGCACAAGCTTTACTGGAGCCTCCACCTATGGAAGCGAGAGATAGAGTAATCAAACCACCAAACAATGAAAAAACCTCACAAAACCGAACAAAGGATACCCGACAAGATAGAAAACGTTAAATCCTTGCCGGATGTAGAGGATGCAAGAGACGTGTCTAATAGCACTGATGAATCACTGAAAGATTTTCCACCATATTCCCCTATTGTGGAAGAAAATCGGCCTGAAGAGCTATGGGAAATGGTGCGAAAGCTCAAGAAAAATATGGGACAAAAACAGTCGAGTCGACGCCTTTCTCGGAGTTGAACTTGAATAAGCCTCCATGGGATTTAGACGTTAAATCATTTCAAGGGGATAATGGTTCAGTTGCATCTGAAGATAGCAGACCAGAATCACTCAGAACTTTGCCATCATATATGGGGGACTATGAGGCAAGGTCAAAAACTCGAAGAGTACCTTCTCAAAGAATAGGCGGGTCAAATCAATTGGACACTAAAATCCTGACAGACTTGTTGACCACTCCGGTCAAGTGTACAATCACATTGGTAGAATTGTTAAAAATTAGGCCAAGCATGTGGACAGAAGTGGGCAAATGTCTTGAAAAATTTGGCATAAGGAGACCTCTTAAGTTCTTCGAAACCGAGCTTAATGACACAGACCCGAAGAAAGTCAACACTAGACCAGTGCCACTCAACAAGGTAGGAGAGTATTGTGAAGGTGAAGACGGCAACACAACCCTACCAATTGAGTATAACGGCATAGAGACTAAGGCAATACTTGATAGTGGAGCTAGCATTGCCATTGCGACCAAAATCACTACAACAAAAGAAGGTGTTATCGACGCAGATATCGACGCGGTCCATCGCTATGCGCGTCGCTGTGAAACCAGTCGCTATTAGCGACGTTGATAGCGACGCGTATAGCGACGTGCATAGCGACGCATATCGCTATGCGCGTCGCTGTGAAACCAGTCGTTGATAGCGACGCGTATAGCGACGTGCATAGCGACGCATATAGCGACGACCATAGCAAAAAATGTTTTTCTTGGGCAAAGGGCAGGTAGCCTGGCCTATGCCCAGTTAAAAGATGGACACAGCCACAGCCAAACTTCCTGCCCTCTGCCCAAGAAAGCGAGCAGCACCAAAATATCAACCATGCTCGCTCCCGCGCGTAGAAATTTCGGCAGAGTTCCCTTTGTTTTTACATAAACTTTTCAAAAAAAACCATATCATGTATACGCCTCCTACATGCTATCCATGTAGGATCTCACATGAGATTTAAGGCCAATGAAAGACAACCGTACCAATTGAAAAGCATAGCCATAACTTAAAAGCATAACCATAACTTAAAATCATAACCATAATGAACTATAACCATAACTTAAAAGCATAACCATAACGAACCATAACCATAACTTAAAAGCATAACCATAACTTAAAACCATAACCGGCTATAATCACTTTGATCAAAACCATAATGCAGATAACCATAACCATAAACAAAATTAACAATAACCATAAGCATAACCAGAAAGAGAAACAATAACTATCTATACAATGACAATTACAATAATCATAACCATAAGGGAAACAATAACTGTCTGAACACTGACTGTTTGTACAAAAAAGAGACACAGAAGCGTGTCTGTGTCTCACAAAGCATATAGATGAAATCTGGTCCACTAATGAATAGGTGGCGCAACCTGCACATAGGACAACTCACAAAATTAGTATTGATATTACTTCACATATACTGACTTAATTAAATCAACTCACACATATTAACGTCTCACCTCAAGCGATTAGCGAGACTGTAAGGCCTCCTAGTCTACAGGCTCTCCTGAAGCTTCAAGATCATTCATTACTTCATAGATACCTCTGCGATATCCATCTGACTCCTCCTCGCGTGATGGAGCTCGATGCATCGCAACATTCTGCGTTTATACAAAAATCAAAGTAATAAGAATACATGATTCATCGCGTTTTAAAAAACGCCATAGTTAAGATTGGATTAGAAACTCACAAACTCATAGAGAAAGGTGTCGAAGCCTCCGCTGCCAAGATGAGATGTCCCCCTAGTCATCTGTCGTACTTGCACGGCCTCATGCTGCTGTCTGAACCGCGTGGCCACTGTCCGCTCATCTTCCCTGATTTGCAGCCACGTCTCGTGTGGGATGCCCGAAGGCTTCGGCGAGCCGGTCCTGAAAGCCTTCCGAGCTGCATCTCGTCGATGTTTGATGGTGTCCCGTGCAACACCCTTGATCCATCGTGCCGAAACAACGGAAGAACCCAGAGCAGGCTGGTACTCTCTCAGGATGGTCTCCACTATGTAAGTGACTTTTTCCTTTTCTTGCTGATCTAAAGACGTCAGAATGCTGGTCGAAAACTGCAGCTCCACGAGCTGGCGAATCCACTGTTGCATCTCAATCCCGACTCTATCCATGTCAACAGAACCATCTCCCCATACAGTATAGAGCTTGGAGGCACTAGGATCGTGGGTAGATACTTCTCAATCATGCAAACTGCCTCAATGGAGTTAGCCCTTGCGACTGCAATAGATTCCTCCCGTATCTCCTTGGAAGAGATCCACTGCACTAGCTCTGAAATCTTGTATATGCAGGTCCGCACTTCCTCCGTTAAACACCCCTTGATCGCAATTGGAAGAATGAATTGCAAGAACTTATGCCAGTCGTGCGATTTCAACCCTGACAGTTGATCGTCACGGGTGAATGCTATCTTGAGACATCGCATATATCCTGTTGGCGTCCTGAACTCTGAAATCACCCTTTTCACTTGTCGCTCTTCGTTTTTTAGCAATACCCATGGCGCTCTTGGAAGTTTTGTTTGACCAGCTGCATTGGTGAAAGGCCACAGCTCTGGCATCTTTCCAACCGATTGCAAATCATCTCGTGAAGCTCGATTGTCTTTCATTCCCATGATTGTCTTCCAGAGGAGCTCTCCCACATTCTTGAATATATGCATTGGATCCAGCAAATGGTTAATTAGTAGATCACCCTAGTACGGCAACGTATGGATAATGGACAAACGTTTCATTCCTGGAACAGGTTGCCCCTCATGTTGCTCCCATCGGCGACGCCACTCTTGTACATGCATAGGACGACATTCGACGCGACCAAGCTGGCCTTCGCGCAAGTGATGACCATCTGGAAGATAACGGTGGTGGCCTTGATAAATTGTCTTTCGAAGAGAGGTAGAATAGCGCAAATCCAAAGACTGCCCGCAAATTGGACATGCATTGTATCCCGAAGTTGTTAGTCCTGCATATATCAAAGCATGAATCAGGCCAAGGCAAAGGGCTTGCGAATAGCGAGAATTTTGTAAATCAATAACCATTACCAAAAGCTTCTCCGTATCCTAGCCAATTATGCATAGTCCACATAAGAAGTCCATGGATCCTTGCATGCTGTTGTCCTACTGGTTCAACCGCATCTGCTATGTCGATCCCATGCCATAAATCCTGGAGCTCGTCAACTAGTGGAGCTAGATAAACATCAATGTTTTTTGCCTTGAAAAAGAATGCAATCATTTGGACATGCATGAATCTTGTTGTAGTCCAAGCCAAGTGAGGTCGGAAGTTGCTTTGCGTCTGGCCTAGAGGGGGGCATTTCATTGCCAGCCGGGAGAAGTTGCTCCCACAATAACCTGTTTAAGCCACATTAAATTAAAAATCTCTCCGAGCAAATCACCGTTGCAATCGGAAAATCTCTTTTGTAAATTATGTACCTAAATAAAGCAGTGACGCTTGCATCTGACCACCCGTACACTGACTGAAGATTCAAAAACGCCAGACAAGTACGAAGCACAGATATTTTGGCACCTTCATAGATTGGTTGACGTGCCAACTTCCTCAACATGTCTTCAGGAGATAGGCGCACGGCTTCTGGTCCTGCTTCGTTCGCGTTCTCCTCGCTTGTCTGGAAGAAGGCATCCAACATCTCCTCCATGCCGTCGTCTTCTGTCTGTAAGCCCTTTTCTGCTTCCATCCGTGGCTCTATATTGGTCGGACCTTCACGCATAATCTTTTTTCTCTGTCTCTCAGATGTAGGTGCTATGTCGCAGAAATCAATGCCCGTTCCGTAGGAGTCGTATCGCAAATTCTGTACGGTTTCGCTAGCAAACTCTCCGTACTTGTACACATGCTCATTACATATCCTACGCTTGCGCAGGATTTGATACTTGCAGAGCGTGCACGAGCATGCAATCTTTTCCTCCATGTTAGTTGATGACGTTGCCATCTACAATGATTATGAATGTTGTTTTAATATATATATATATATATATATATACTCCTCACAATGTAAACTACCTCGCATTCTCTAGTCTTGCCCAATCTCCGTACACCTCGGTCTAGAGGTGTACGGAGATCAGGACCACCGGGTCAAAATCTCGTCTTTATTGGTCAAATCCTATATGGGTAGACACATACGTGCACTCCCAGGTGTACATGGCAATGCATGTAGCAGACAAAACCCCTTTGCCTCTTTTAGCTCCATAGTTTCTTCTCTGTCTACGAACCCACCTGCCTCCATTCCGTGGTAGCCTGTCAGAGAAAGCTTTCCAATGCCGCACTTGATGAATCATATATTAAAGCATGACCATTTTTGTAATGTTCCGTCTGTTTGCAATTTTTTGCACAGGTTTTTCCAAGGATATTATGCCCATCCTGGTGTTTTTTTCACCACATGCACAAGCCATGGAAGTTCTCAGCCCAATGAAAGTTTTCTACCTGATTGTAAACCGGACGGGGCCTCCATGTCCAAGCCAAAAGATAATGTGGAGATGGATGAGAAACTTGAGAAAGATTCAGAAGCCTTGCATGGTTCTTGCTCAAAAAAGCGATCTCGATCTCTCTTTCTCTCTCGATCTCACTCTCGCTATCTCTCTTTCTCTCTCTCTCTCTCTCTCTCTCTCGATCTTGCTCTCGCTATCTCTCTTTCTCTCTCTATTTCCTTATTTTCCTATCTCTCTCTCTGTCTCGCTCTTCACTTCCCTACCTCTCTCTCTCTCTCTCTCTCTCTCTCTCTCTCTCTCTCTATATATATATATATATATATATATATATATATATATATATATATATATATATATATATATATATATAACTCTCTTTCTCTATCTCTCTATTTCCTCTCTCTCTCTCTCTCTCTCTCTATATATATATATATATAACTCTCTTTCTCTATCTCTCTAGCTATTTCCTATCTCTCTCTCTCTCTACTTACCTCTCTCTCACTCTCTACTTCCCTATCTCTCTACTGATCGAACGAGCGACTGAGCTAGGGAGATCTAGACATCCACGACTGCGGAGGACTACACAACATCGACAGAGGCTGCATCAGAGGATCTAGCTAGGTCACTTTGGCTCGACATGTATAACGCCCGGTCAGACTACTGACCATGGAGGAGATTGATGAGATCCGCCAGCGACAGCTGCTGGATCTCCTATGATCTACCTATCCCAGCTAGCTGGTTTAGCCGTTTAGTCCATACCCAGCAGTTTAGGATTCCATAATATTTTATTTTGTCATCTTCTTACTCTGACTTTGTATCAGATCCATCACATTGTAACTTTCTTGTCTCATGTCTCATAGGTCACTTTGGCCTTTCGAAGACGTTAATATAACATTTCATTTCATTTCTCTCTTTAATTATTTTTCTTTAATTTTAATTTCCTAAGCATACATTAATTCTCTCTCTCTCTCTCTCTCTATCTCTCTCTTTGATTACCTACACACACACATCATAGCACTATTGATCACCTTGTCACTCTTCGAGTTCTTATGGAAGCGTCTCGATTGAAAGGAAAAAAGTTGTATTGTTGCTTTGTGGATTTCAAGAAAGCTTTTGACATGGTACCGCGAGGAAATCTTTGGAGACGTATGCAAAGCCTTCAAGTGCCGAGAGAATTTATGCATGCAGTCTTTCGCATCTACCAAAAAGTGATATGTCTATTACGTATGGGAGATGGAATTTCAGAATTTTTTGCAAGCACTATTGGTGTCAAACAAGGATGCCCACTTTCCCCAACCCTCTTTGGGCTACTCATTGATGAATTGGAATACATGGTTCTTGATTTTATGCAGCAAGAAGGCATAGAAGAGGTTAAGATTGGAAATGCGGTGATCATGCTTTTGCTTTATGCCGATGATGTAGTGCTCTTGGCACATACCTTAGAAGATGCACAAAAGCTTATGAGTGTCTTGGAACGCTTTTGCCTACATAGCGGGTTGATCGTGAATGGATCCAAAACCAAGGTTATGCTTGTAAAGACCCTCAATGACGAAAATCCATGCATTGTATACAACAATGAGAAACTTGAAGTGGTAGATCACTTCAAGTACCTTGGCCTTGAGGTTCCATCCAATCATAAATGGAAGGATTGTGCAATGCGTCGCTTGGAAGCCGGAAAGAGGGCTTATTATGCATTTGAGAACATGTGCAATGCAGGAGAGATCAAGTGTTGGGCTCTCAAAAAGTACCTCTTTGACACATTGGTGACACCGGTGCTTCTTTATGGAGTGGAGGTGTGGGGTGGAAGCATCGGGAAGTCTACTTGGAAAGAGTTTGAGAATGTCCAAAAGCGTTTTCTCACCAACTTTCTCCAAGTCAAGACACAAACACCCTACATGCTCTTACTTCTTGAGTCCGGATCGCTTCCCATTGAGGTCTTGGGCATGGAAAGGGTTGTGGAGTACATGCGTAAGACACAACGTAGCCCTTTGCATCGACTTCCTAGAATCGCATATGAAGCAAGTCAAAAGGTTCAAAAGACATGCAAGAGCAAAATACTAAGTTCGGGGTGGATGCTTGATATCAAGAAATGGTTTGGAAGATGGGATGCATGTCACTTGGTCAAGGATGCGTCGATCGACTCCCAAGTTAATGAGGCCTTCTTACAACGCCAATGTATCATGGCTTGGGAGAAATCTGGAGGTTCTCGCTTCAGCCATTACACCACACACGTTGCCCCAAACTACAAATCTCTCTTCTTCTCGGAACGAGGTAACCGAACCCCTTCCTACATCCTTGAGCCCATCCCGTTGAGTGCGATCCGCACCATTGCCTCCATTCGTCTTAGCTCCCATTCTCTACGCTGCGAGACAGGACGTTGGGGCACTGGCGAGGAGTGTCATCGACTTTGCACCTTATGCCCTCGTCAAGTGCGAGAGAGTGAGTACCACACACTACTTGAGTGCTCAGCTTTTGACCACATTAGGTCCTCTTTTCCCCATATATTCAGCCATGAGCTCTCCCTACATACCTTCCTCTCCCAACCACGATGTGGACTCTCTATTGCGACGCTCATTTCAGCCATTTTTGAGCATCGAGAGTCACTTATGAACTCCACTCACACCACGTGACATGTTCATTTGGTCCCATAGGTCATATTTGACCTCCCAGGACGATAATAGAACTATCTATCTATCTATCTATCTATCTCTCTCTCTTTCCTACACACACACACACAGACTTCTCTCTCTCTCTCTCTCTCTCTCTCTCTCTCTCTCTCTCTCTCTCTCTCTCTCTTTCCTACACACACACACACACACCGCTCTCTCTCTCTCTCTCTCTCTCTCTCTCTCTCTCTCTCTCTCTTTCTCTCTCTATCTCTCTCTCTCTCTCTCTCTCTCTCTCTCTCTTTCCTACACTCTCTCTCTCTCTCTCTCTCTCTCTTTCCTACACACACACACACACACGATGTAGAGAGAGAGAGAGAGAGAGAGGGGTTGGGGGGGGGCATAATATCTGCGCAGCAGGTGGAGGCCAAGATTTGAGCAGAGCGCAGGCGAAAATGGTCCCTGCTGCTCGCGGGTTTCGCTTTTTCCCCCCAAATTTGTTTGTGTCGCTATATGCATCGATATACGCGTGGAAAATAAATCCTTTCCACGTGTATATCGACGCACAATGCGACGTATATATAGACTCGTATATTGACGCCCGCTAATTTCGTCGATATACGCGCGTCGATATCTCCATGTTGTGTTGTAGTGAATGTTATGGGAAAAATGGGGAAAACTAGCAATACGAACAAGTAGAATGAAATTGCAACTGGCGGATGGGCACATAGAAAGGCCTATAGGATTGCTTGAGGCAATTGTGGTATCTTCCTGTGGCATAGAGTACAAACATACCTTTGCCATAGTAGATTTCGGCAAGAAGAACAACTATGAAATTATCCTTGGTAGGCCGTTCATGAGGCAACTCAAAATGGTGCAGGACTGGGGGTATGATTATTTGTATCTAAGACATGCTGAAACCACTACACGCGTAAACATGAAAAATCATAGCGACCATGATGTCACGAGAACCCCTGTGGAAGAATTTGACTCAGCCACCATTAGTGGATCAGAAGTCCTAGCGTGGCTTTGTAAGAAAAAGGAGATATGGATGTGTGGGGCATCTCAATGTAGTGAATTTGACCACAATGAAAGGACACTAGAGAGGATCTTGGAAGACGATGCATATATACGAGAACCTTTTCTTGAAGAGAAGCTCGAACCCCTGGAATGGTCTCAAATTTTGGCTACATTGGATGTATGCATCAATGAAGTCACTCCCACCAAATTTTGTGATGAGAATGGCTACGATATCATACCATACTACATGTTGAGCAAAATTGTGGAGGAAGACGAGAACGATGGAGATACTGAGAATATGAGGATCAATAAAATAGAAACGAAACTTGAGCTTAAGATAGTGGGCTATGTGGACATCCCCACTAAAGAAATCAAGCAGGAGGGAGAAGAATTTTATGATTCTTCTGATCAAAGTGAAAACAAGGATAACGCGGATGACAAGAAGTCCGAAAATACGGAAGGAGACGACAATCAAGATCAAGACAATGACGTCTTCTACAATTTCACAAACCAAAGTGAGAGACGCCAAAAAAGATACAAGAGTAAACGACACCATATCAGTCCACCAACCAGGCTGAGACCTATGCCGGAGTTTAAGGGTAAGACACATTTCCTTATGAACATTCATGTTGTTGATTGGGCTAAGGATAAAGTTTCAGGAAGATTTTTTAAGGTTGTTGAAGACTTAGGATTTAAGTCCAGACTGTTGAAACCTAAGAAAACCAGCAAAGCAAAAAAAAGAGTTGCAACAGAAAAACTGAATGTCTGTGGTAGTGCAAATATGACAAAAATTGAACGGAAAACGAGATCAATGAGTTGAAACAAAAATTAAAAATGCATGCACAACTGAAATGGAAAGTAGCGATGGAACGAACAGTAGTGATGGGAGTAAAAAGATAGATGTACCTCCTCACTATTGTAAGTACACCATTCAGGAAAGAAGATTGGTGGTTCAATAACCAATGAGGGAGCCTAAATCAAACGAGTCCTACGATGGGCCAGAGAACGCCAAGAAAATAGACTTAGCAGAGCCAGGAGAAAATCCTCGACCTGCTTACATTGCCACATATCTAGGTCGAGAAGAAGAGGACTTACTGATCAAAACACTTAAGGAATTTCGAGATGTATTTGGATGGTCGTACAAAGATTTGAAGGGAGTGGATCCTAACATTTGTGAACATTCAATCCCTCTGAAGTCTGATGCAAAGCCAAGCAAACAACGTCCATACACGTATAATGAGACATTCGCCAAAAGGATAAAAGAGGAGATAGACAAACTTATGGAGGCTGAATTTATTTATGAGATAGAGCACACAGAGTGGGTGTCCCCGATAGTGGTGGTACCCAAGAAAAACGGGAAATTACGAGTGTGTGTGAATCTCAAGAAGATAAACGCAGCAACAATAAGGGACAACTACCCTCTTCCTATCATTGAACACATCCTGGAACGAGTAGCAGGCAAGCAAGCCTATAGCTTTATGGACGGATTCTCTGGTTATAACCAATTGGGGGTCAAACTAGAAGATCAATACAAAACAGCGTTTGCAACAAAATGGGGCATATATGCGTTTAGGGTAATGCCATTTGGCTTGACCAATGCTCCAGCCACATTTCAGAGATTAATGACACACGCTTTTAAAGAATACTTGCGAAAATTCTTGGATATTTACATGGACGACTTGTGTGTCTATTCTCTGTTGAGAGAAGACCATATAGATCATCTTAGAAAGGTATTCGAAAAATGCAGAACGTATAGGATTTGCCTCAACCCAGAAAAATGTGTATTCATGGTACGACAAGGTAAAATCTTAGGCCACATAGTGTCAGCTAATGGAATTACCACTGATGAAGACAAGGTAAAGGTGATCATAGAATTGCCAAGACCGAACACTGTACGAGAGGTACAATCATTTATAGGACATTGTGGATACTACCGACGTTTTATCTACATGTACGCTGTAATAGCAAAACCCTTGTATAGTCTAATCACGCTCTTCATTTGGACCAATGAATGTGAGGAGTCATTCCAGAAACTAAAAGAAGCACTGGTATCTGCACCAATTCTAAAAGCACCAGATTGGTCAAAGATCTTCCATGTACATGTAGATGCTTCGGCATTTGCAATAGGCTGTATATTAGCACAACCAGATGAGGGTAAGACGGATTTTCCAATCAGTTATGCTAGTAGACAACTCAAAAGTGCAAAAAAGAATTATACTACCACTGAAAGAGAAGGATTGGGTATGATATATGCGGTAAAGAAATTTCGGCATTACTTACTCGCTAACAAATTCACATTCTTTGTGGATCATCAAGCACTCTTGTACTTAGTAAACAAACCTTGTAACACGGGACGAATTGTAAGATTTTCATTGTGTTGCTGGAGTTTGATTTTATGGTAGTAGTTAAGAAAGGAAAAATTCATCAAAGAGCAGACCACCTTTCTCGATTACTACATGGCGAAAAAGCTACTGGGGTAGATGATGATCTCCCAGACGCATACATGTTTAATATAGAGATGGTACCGAAATGGTCAGAGCAAATTATTCCGTTGCTCACATATGGAATGAATCTTGACGACAAACACACGGTAGAAGACGTTAGACAAGCATGAAATTACACAATGCTTGCGGGAAGAATGTACCATCATGGAAACGATGGGATTCTAAGGTTGTGTATAGGCCCAGAGGAGTACGAAGCGTATCTAAAGGAGGCCCATACACAAACAGGGGGATTCCATAGAGGAAATCAAATGATGTATGAACAATTAAGAAGACTTGGAGTGTATTGGCCAGGAATGGCAGGCGATGTAGCTAATTATATCAAAAAATGCGACTTTTGCGCATCCAATACCACTGTGGATTATGCCACATTATACCAAGTGACAGTAGCACCCGCATGGAGTCATGCTATTGTGGAATATTTGACTAATAAGGAGCTACCAGGAGATTGGTCTAAAGCCAGAAAAAAGGCTTTACAAATCGAAGCGAATAGGTATACCCTCATTAGTGACCAATTGTATAAAAGAGGAACTGATGACCAACTGAGGTTAGTTCCTCATGAAAATGACTACTTTCCATTATTGGAACAAGCTCATGCAAGCATAGCAGGAGGTCATTTTTCAGCAGAGAGAACCGTAAAAATCATTATGGTTGCAGGCATATGGTGGTCGACCATGATTCAAGAGGCAGCAGAATTCGTGAAAAGGTGTGATGAATGTCAACGCACTAAGGTACCAGTTAAAAGAGACGAAATGTCTTTAAGACCAATGATGAGTGCTTGAGCATTCGCTAAATGGGGATTGGACTTTGTTGGTCCTATCACTCCACCAACGTATCGTTCACAAGCACAATATATCATAGTGGCCACGGATTACATGACCAAATGGGTGGAAGCAAAAGCCACAATGAAAGCAGACGCTAGAACCACGGCACAATTCTTATATGAATATGTGTTTACACGTTATGGCCTTCCAATCGAGCTGGTGAGTGATAGAGGGACACACTTTGTAAATGAAGTTATCCAACATCTCTTAAATGAGTTTATGGTAATTCATCGCAAATCTGCACCCTATCATCCACAAGCCAATGGCCAAGCGGAAGCAACCAACAAAATATTGTGCACAGTTCTTACGAAACTAGTTTGTGAAACAAGAACAGATTGGGATTAGATGCTCTATTCGGCATTGTGGGCTTATCGAGTTTCATATAAAACAACACTCAATGCTACACCATTTAATATGGTATATGGGTTAAATGCAATATTGCCTATTGACTTTCTGATCCCCACACTAAGGGTAGCCACACAATTGGACTGGACGGGGCATGAACTTTCAGAACGGTTAGAGGACCTTGAAAAATTAGATGAGTTACGACTCAATGCTGTAGCAGCCATATATGCAAAAAAAAGACAACAGAAAGAGTTTTTTGACAAACATGTCAAGAACAAGGACTTTAAAACGGGCGACTATGTCTTAGTATACACCCTTAAACAGCATGCCAAAAAGCTAAAGAAAAGGGGAATGGGGCCTTATTTGATCCAAGAAATATCGTCCAGCGCAGCAGTAAAACTGTCGACACTAGATGAAAAAGAAATGCCGAACTGGATTAGTGGGTGTCGTTTAAAAAAATATCATCTACCTTTAACACCGAAAATGTTGTTTCAACTGCATTATGGAAAAACCTATAGACAGGAACAACAAAGAATTCAGGACCAGGCACAACAAGAAGCAAAGGAACGGACTGCTAAACGAAAGCAATTTCTCAGGACAATAAACATGGTCACCCCAATGATGACTGACGAATATCCTCTTTCAACATCCCAAATAATCGAAGCGGATATACAAAGCGACGAATTAGAAAAGACCATGACAGACCTTAGGGCTCAGGACGATAGCATCATTGATGAATTGGAAGATACGTGGTGTAGTCCTTACATAAAAGCTTTTGCAGGCACAAAACAAGTTGAAATCTATGCATTGCTTGACACTGGAGCAAAAATGAGTGTCATCAGCTTTGAGCTCTTTCAGAAACTTGGACCAATGAGGACGATCCCAGTGATACACCGGTTGAAAGTAGCATCGGGTGATGAGGTGACCACGTTGTGGTCTATTATAATACCAATCACAGTGCAAGCACACCCGTACACTACAAAATTCCATGTACTGCCACCAAGTAGATCAGCAACGCCGTGTATCTTAGCAATGTCATGGATGAAAGCTAATAGGGTATTCATTGATTTGGATACTAATGAAGCACTGTTCAGAAATGAAAACTTTTCAGAACCTTTCTTATCATATAACCAATACATGTCAAGGAGGAAACAAAAGTCAATACAACCGCAAAGATCTGCCCAACAACAAACAGAGTTTACAAGTCCAGCAACGTCTTATCAAAAATCACAAACCATGCAGGGAACCAGGCAAGTTTGGGTACGGCGTACAGAGCTGATCGAGGCACAATTACATCAAAAGAAGAAATACAAAGTTTGGATAAAACACGACAGCCTAATTCCTATAAAAAAGAGGTCAGAAGAAAAGACAAAACACCGAAAGCCAGCAAAACTTCAAAGAACCATAGTCAATCTGTCGCATACGCAACGGACTATATTGGTATGGCGGCCAAAATTACCAATTCAAAATGGGCCAACAACACAAGAAGGGAGGCCAAAGATGACAATCGAGCAGTTATCTACAACTGTCAAGGTCAAGCTACATCATGCAAACAGCACGAGGAAACAAACAGAATCAACCAAAAAAACTACAAGGATCTTTAAGACCCAAGTCATCAAAGCAGAAAGAAAGAATGTTCCATCAGAAAATGCAACAAAATATACGACAATATCGACTTCAAAGGATCCACATACACCAATTCTAAACCAGTGGAAAACGATCAAACAAAGGGCAGCAGATTTACAACTTCTCCTTGCAAAGAAAATCTGCCAGCCAGCTCAAGCTACCACAGGAAGCCTCAACGACAAATGCCAATAAGCGAATCGCTTATAACTTCCTCTTACACTGCATAAATTCTTTCTACATGCATTGACTGCACATGCATATAGGGCTATATTACAAGGCCTGCATTAGCACGAGTTCACACCCATGCACAACACATACCCTTGATGATACCCTGTCATTCAGGAGGACTCCAACTAGGAGGGGGGGAGGCATTCCAAATGCGGACTCATGTCATATATTAGAGGGCAATGTTTGTGAGCAATTTTTCAACCATTTTTGCGTTTTATTGTGTGATTTTGGGAAAAAATAATATACCCTCGTAATTAATCATAATTGGGGACCAAATCATCATTCATGAGCCCCTAGGGATGTGTATAGACTATAAAGAGAGTCAAACCTAGCCAAAAAATGTCTAAAAACAACAAAATATAGGCCAAGGTTGACGATAATGAGCGAGAATGTACATAGACGAGAGAAAAGTGAGCTACAAAGTGTTTTGCTTTTCATTGGTATGTTTATAGGTTAGAATTGCTATTTTCGGGTTATTTTGGGATTTATTTGCTTTATTTTAGCCATTTTCTAGCAAAAATTATAGAAAAAAAATCCGTAATCCAGATGGAAACACAAAAGAAGAGACGCCTGATCAGAGCAAGGTAAAGAAGACACATAAAAAATAGGGACTGCAAAGGTGACAGGGCAAAATGACCACCGTCATGAAGGGACCTTCAACAGGAGAAATCTACAAAAATGGTAAAACTGGAGCAACCGAAGTCCAAATCAAGAAATTTGCGAGCCTAAACCGCATCTCGCAAAAAGTTATGGCCACAGGTAAAAGATGGGAAAATTTGGTCTCGGAGTCTCGATCACATATAGAGAGGCTAGGCTAGAAATCTCTCATTTCAGTCATTTTTCATAGTGAGAGAGAGAGCTCCCTAGAGTAGTTGAGACTTCCAGAAGCTCATCCATCGCGCACGGTCACCAGATCGACATGAGATATGAGAGGTACGCTCGTCAACACTGACTCTAAGTGTTGTTTACTTTAGTTAGTCACAAAACCTCGCCGGCATCACAATCACAACCTGTGCACACATACACAAGACCGGTTGTTAGGGAGACCTAGAGGCCACCAAATGGAACCAAAATTGAAAGGCACAATGCTTATATCTTAGGGATCGAGCCTATGACCTCGGAAAGCGCGAAGGAAGCCGCTCAAAAAACCCTAATTTCACAGGACCTGCAAAAGGGCAACTGAACCAAGGTGATCGAAAATGAGCCAAAACTCATAGACAACAAGCCAATAACCTCGACAAACCGACTGAAGGGTGAGACCATGAAAAATTTCGTCAAAACGGATCCTAAAGTCGCTATCTGACGAAAACCGCACAAAGCGTCACGATACTCTAATGGGCCGACCAAGTGACAAAATGACACCAAATTAACAAGGTACATCCAAAAGAGGTCAACTACGAGATGGAATGTGTCCACTCAGGAAAAAAAGCTCTTCCACTAGGGCAAATGCCGGCAACAGGCCAGAAAGATGTCCAAATGGTCGTTCTTGGTGTTGTAAACACCAAAACAACAACTTACTGCTTGGATCAAAGGTCAAAAGGAAATAAAAGACAGCTGGAGTCATACAATGACCAAAAGGAATGGCGACCATCACCTAAGTGGTCTACTGCGACTCCAGGAACAACTAAGTGCTGCAAACAGGGAGTACACTCTTCTAAATTGATTAAAACTTGATGTGTGTGTCTAGGAGGGCCTATTAACACCATTGTGGTCAACTAACATCAAAAGAAAAACTGGAAAAATGACTAAGTACTAGTCTATCACAATAGACTTGAATTTACAATTAGACAAATGAAATTTTGACTTTGGCTTCATGAGGGGTGCTAACAAGGAATATTAACCACCATTATCAAATCAAAGTGCAAGAGAGATCTCATTTGGCCAAATAACTTCGTCTATCGCAATATACTTGCTACACCAATAATTGGGGGAAAGACTTTTTAAAATTTTCACAAAATAGACTTGGGGAAGCACATGAAGGCAGTACACCAAATTTGGTGATAGGATGGACTCATATGGCAAGCTGAGAAAGACATGATGACAACGCAGAGTCAGAACAGGACATCTCAGGGGTAGACAGGTAAAATTCACATGTGAGGGGTCAAGAAACCTTACATCAACTAGGAGAAGGCAGACAAATGATCACACAGCCAAAAAAATGACAAATTGACACTAAGTACCAGTCTATCACGATAGACTAAGCAGAGGGATACTAGGCCATCTTATCAAAAATTGGAATTAACAGTTGGCTTCAGCATGATGCAAGAGAGCTACCCACTAAGTTTGAGCCCAAAACAACACAAAATGAAGGAGATAGACCAACATCTCCTTGGAAGGAATCTGGAAAAATGGGAGTTGATCCAAAAAGGGGTCACTTGACATTCATTTGAGGTGAAAATGGGATCAGATCATGTGCAAGGTATGAGAAACCAATTGGTGGAGGCACAACTGCAACATAGGACCCTTGTCAAAAAAAAGGCAAGTCTATCGCGATAGACTGAGAAAAAAATGCAAATGAACAGATTTTCAGTTTGGGCTTATAGAGTGATCTTACATGTCCTGTGAACATACACCACACAAAATTTCAAGGCATTTGGACTTGTTCTCCTTCACCAACAACATTAATTTGAAGCTGCCAGAGTCGCACAATGGAAGAGCTTGTCTATCTGCTAACATTTTACCTTAACTAATCTTGGGACTAAGAAGGCTCATCTAGATGCATGATTAAGGTGTAATCAATTTAGAAGAGTAGTATTATGTTTGTGCATTAACTGTTAATTGTGAATATAGGATCCATGGATGCTTCTACGGGAAAAAGAAAAGGCAAGAACCTGGAAACGGAAGGTGCAGTACCCTATGCACTTCTACCCAATTCCCTAAAGCCAACAGCCACCTGGATACCTGTAGACGTGCAATAGGCAGTAGCCTTTCAGATCTATCAAGGTTCATATGTGGATGACAAAAGAAATTTAGTGGATACAGTGATGATCCCCAAAGAGGCAAAAAATTACTTGAAAAGATCACCGCAAAGGTCATGGCTCAAAAAAGTTGGCTTGTGGAACTTTGTATCGCTACCACCAGTAGGGGTAGATTTCAAGAGGGTACAACACCTAATTGAGACTATCCAAGAAGATGGAACTTGCAGAGTGGCAGGCATGGATAATGAAGTGATGGAGATCTAGATCACCAAAGAGATCATCAAAGAGGAATTGAAATTGTCCGATCAAGGAGCCAACATGAGAGAAAGAAGAAAAAACCTCACAGTCTACTTGCAAAAGTCCAAACTACCTTCTTTCGAACTCATAGCAAACCCGGAAGTAAGAGAACTGACACAGATCTACAGTCAGTGTTTGTTGAGCTACAACAAAAGACCGCCAAGATACACTACACCACACGGGAGCATCTCAACCACACTGACATGGGCTATGGGAATGACCCATGAGTTCTATATAGCTCGAGGAAGGATCGATCGCGAACAGCTCGAAAGTGTGAATGCGTGGCGTGGGCGCGTAGCTCTCGGAGAGACTATCGCAATGGTGTAGTCACGTCGTAAATCCGGTGAGGGAGAAGCGCGTAGCGAAGAGGATAAGACACTCTCTCTCTCTCTCTCTCTCTCTCTCTCTCTCTCCCTCTCTCTGGCTCGTACGACACAGAATTAATATTCAAATGTTATTCAAAAATGGTTCTAAGGTGACTTTTATACTTTAGTCACCTTAGCTCAAAAATGTACATGGGGTTCTCTTACTCATTATTACAAAGTGTGAACAAATCTGAGTCCTGACTAACTGATTAATCTTTACATAACCCAGACGAATGGATCAAAATGATAAGACGTCTTTGACATAAAATGGGAATTTGATAAGCTTTACAAGATGGGCTCATTACAACAGTTGGACAAATGGGGCTCCAACACTTTCCAACTCCCTGAACCGGATAAGAGGCATTGTTGGCACAAGTGACTGAATTCCCATGAGTGATAGACTCAAGAGAGGTGAACAATTCACGAGGTAATGTGCTTTGTAGCACCACTGTCAAAATACCACACATGTGAATCTGCAGCAACTGACATGCATGCATCATGGACAACAGGATTGTAAGTGCACTCTGCACTAAAAGCCCATTCTGTATCAACATCAGCATTACTGTCTCCTTTTACAAAAGACTCAACAATGGCTGCATTTGTAGTGGAACCACCCTCTTGCTTCTTAGCCTCTTTGGCCTTCAACTTAGGACACTTCTTGATCAAGTGATCATTAGCTTTACAGTGATGGCAACGCATCTTCTTTTTGCCCTTATCACCAGAATTTCCAGACGAAGTGCTGCCATCAGACTCGCATTGGAAACATAAGTTTTGTCACTCGCAGCAGAACCATAAGAAGTGGCTGCATTGCTATTACCACCGTTTCTTTGAGAAGAAATAAAATCATGTTCAACTGCACGCTGCCCAGTCTTGTTTTTTCTAGAAAGTGAATCTTGCAACAACAATGTGCATAATGCATCACACTTGACAACTTCTGGATTTTTTTGGGTCATAAGTCTCCAAGTACTAGCAAAAGTCTGGTAAGGATCTGGTAAGACATCAAGGATAGTCTGCACAAGGAAACTGTCTAAAATGACTTCACCTACAGAAATAAGTTTCTCATTGATATCCTTGACACCAGTAAGGAAACTTTCCATATCATCTTCCTCATGCATAATCTTCGACTCCAGCTCTTTATGCAACAAAGAAATTTTAGCCTCATTGTAGCTTGCATAAAGACCTGCTAGAATATTCCAAGCCTGTTTTGTAGATTTTGTTGAACGAATGTGAGGAACAATGGTGCGCTTCACAGACAATGCAATCAATGCATGAGCTTGCGCATCCTTTACATCCCAACGAGCTTGTTCTGCTGTAGGCAAAACAACTCTAATAGCAGCAATCCTTGCAGCAAGACGTGCAACATCCTCAACATCGCCTACATCCTCAGAACCAGGACGTACATCAATGCTCTGCACAATACTCCACATTCCCTTTGACACAAGAACATGTTGCATCATATAAGCCCACATAGGGTAATTGTCCCCATCCAACCTATCCTCATCAGCAAACATCTTGAACACATTTGTGTTGTTGTTAGCCATTGTAAATACTGCACCTGAGGTGAAAACTACCCGAAAAGAGGAGAAACGGAGCGAGAACAACACGTGCTCTACAAAACAAACCGTAGAAGACTGTAAGGCACCTGTTATGAAGAAAACGGCACTGACAAAATTTTTTCACAAAATGATAAAATAGCATGTGCAGTAATGCCTGTAGTGAAAATAGAGGTCAAAATGAGCCCAAATCAAAAATCTGAGCAGATATTTCAAAAATCAGAAATCACAGAAAGTGAGGAGGCGTGTGCTGGAGCAGCTGGCGACTAAGCCCGAGAGGATGTAGCCTGCGGCTTTGATACCAATTGTTGGAAGTAGGGTTGCAGAGAAATGCACACAACTTAAAGAAGATGAAGGAAGCTCAAGACATACAATAGAGAGTGTGTTACTTAGTGTGCAATGGAAAGATAGATAGCCCTAGAGTGATGGGTGTATAAACAATTCACGGGGGAAAAAACCTCCTAAAGAGGGAAAAAATGCCCCGACGGTCCTAGTTTGTTCACACACATCACTACCACATGTATATGGTAACAACACTCATGTTTATAGCCAATCAAGAGTATGGTTCAAAGATCATCCTTACCAGACAAGAACAACCATCAGCTGCGCCTCTAGCTATGCAACAAGTAAGACCATGCTACAAGTGTGGAAGTAATCATTTACCAATAGATTGTCCTCATCGAGCAAAGAATGTAGAATATTGAGATATTGTCTAGAATGCGTTGTTGCATACCTGGTTCATGATTTTCAAGAACATTCAAACAACAAGGGGAAAGCAACAATGAACATTATAGTAGTGATGCCTTCTTCAAGCGGATCCAAGGTAGAACCTATTGAGGGGGATCAGAAACTGCCAGCTCAAACAAAAATTAAGAACTTATGGTGAGAACTGAAAGAAAATCGTGGAAATCCAAATAAGAAAAAATGAAAGAACAAATATTCAAGGAGAAAATTAACCACCCTAGAATCTAAGCTGCAACAGAACCAAAGAGCAGTTGAAACAAGAAAAGGAAAGTAGGAAACAAATGAAAAAAGAGAAATCATCCAAAACTTCATCGAGAGGTTTGGTCTTAGAAGAAAAAGTCGATGAGCATTTGGATGCTCTATTGCAAGCCTACGAGGCAAGACTGAAACCCAATCAGACATTCAAACAGAGATTGCTAACATATCTGCATCCAAAATTTGAAAACAGCCAGATGGAAATGTACAAACAACTCATAGAGACAACTCAAGCTCTAATTGAGCCAGAAAAAATGAATATTCCCAAGCAAGTAAAGTTTGTGTTTGAAACGGTAAAATCAAGTGCTCTTGAGGAAAAAAACATAGGGAGACAAATCAAAATCCATAGGTATTTTGACGGCTGTGGATGGAATCACCTACTCAAAATTTGCACTAAGAATCCAAATAACATGATTAGACCAACAATAGTGGAAAAAGAAGGAACATTGGATAAGACGGCAATGGCAAACACTCTGGATGAGGTGAAGTCTCATGAGATGCAGCCAATTTTTGAAGTGGATGAGCCGTGGTCACAATCCGTATGGGAAACGATCAAAAGCCACAAATTGGAACAAATTATTGTATCCTCTTGTGGAATAAAGTACGAACACACTTTTGCTATAGTTGCCTTTGAAAAAGGCAACAACTTAGAGATTATTTTGGGATGGCCATTCATGCATCAAATCAAAATGGTTCAAGATTGGGGCTATGACCATCTCTACTTACAGTATAAAGGTATCGCAACCATGGTTAGCATGAAGGACCATAGTTATAGGGATGTAAACCGAACCCCATCGGAAGACTTGGTTAGTGAAGGATATGCATGTTTGGATGTGAGGAGCATCTAAATGTGGAAGCTTGAGAAAAGAGGATTGCATCCTAGAGAGATTAGTAGAGGATGAAGCTTACATTCAATAATCATTCTCAAAAGATTTGTTTAAACCCTTTCATTGAGAGAAAATACTGGCTACTCTACATGTGTGCATAAACAAAATAGTGCCAACCAAGTTCTGTAATGAGAATGACCATGACATAAATCCCTATTCTATGATAAAGGTGTTGAAGGAAGCTAATGAGGTTTGTGAGAATGAAAGCAGAAAAGGTGAGATGTATAGCTACATCATAGAGCATGGTGCCAAAGTGCAAACGAAGGAAGTAGAGCAACCACAAGAATTTGTCATCATCGACATCCTTGAAGAATTAAGAAAAGTTGTTTCAAAGATGCCGACTTCAAAAAATGCAAAACGGAAAGCAGGTGAAGGATCAAAATTTCCAAGTTCAACATCAAATGTTCAACAAACACAAGATCAAGAGAAGAGCAAGGATAAGGAAGAAGATCAATTGTCTCATACAAAAACAAAATTCAGTATATGTGGAGAAACATGACTTAAAATCACATGTTCAGCCATGATAGATTTAGAAGTGACAAAGAATCTAATGTCTTATGGAACGTGGATAATGATGGAAAAGCCACCAATCACCGAGCTAGACGAAACAATGTAAAAAAATTTTAAAATGGCAATTCCTCACCGTATTCAAGTTGAGTATTGGGGGGAGTTCAAGGATATATTCTACATAATCGACTCCCATCATACCAAGGAGAGCCTGGTCTTACAAAAAGCTGGATGAACATCTTCTTTCAACCACAAGGAAAATCTTCAACAAAAACACCACCAAAAGCCTCGGAAGCACCCCAAGCCCATGCAGAGAAGAAACAACCAACCATCACGGAGAAAGGTAAAGCTAAAGCAACCGATAAAGCAGATCAACCTTGTAAGTCAGCTCCACCAAGCATCCAATGTAGCCTCTCTATCAAGATCCACACCATCAACACTGTAGGGACAAGTGGATGATAATGCTACTACTCTTTGGCTTAGGGCCTCAATAACATGGGTTCTTTTGCCTACTAAATTTGATCTCAAAAGTGCTCTTGTAGAAATTCAATCCATCAGCTTTGTCCAATATTAGGTAAAAATCCACTTGAGACTTTTGTGGTGGGTAACAAGCTCAATCACATGATCTAGAAAATAGTGTCACCACCTCTTGAGGGCACGAACCACAACTAGTAGTTCCAAGTCATTAGTGGGATAATTCTAAGAAGAGGGAAAACCTCAGATTGATACTCTTGGGAGAATAAACCCTTGATCAAGTAATTGAGTTAGCTCATTCTTAAATTCTAGCACTTCTGGAACTACCATCTTGTAGGGGCTTTAACGATGGACTATTTACCCAATATAAAATTGATTTTTTGCATCAAACCAATTGAAGATAGAGGTTTTTCAATTCTTGTGGAACTATAGCTTGATATCTTTCAGGTTCTAATCCATTTGATTCCTTCTTTGATTTATTTAACTTGATGACATAAATGGACAGCTCCCTTCTCATGTCTCTTGACCAATTGATTAATCTTAACTACTCATAGGGGAGCTTTGCATGTTTATCCATGTAATTATACTCAGTTTTCTTTAGCTATATCAAATGTTAGGCTCATACTTATCAAACCTTGATGAGGATGGGATTATTTTGGCCTAGAATGAAAGTTGATGCATACATGCATGTCAAGAATTTTAGTAAATGCTTATTAGACCACCGATGGAAAACACAACACTATTTTAGATTAATATAGCACCTCACTAGAGTACATTGTAGACTTCTTAACCAAGCCCCCTTTCCATCAAATATGTCAAAAACAAGGATCTAAAAGCTATCCAAATAGAGGCGTAATCATATAAGCTGATTGAAAACCAATTGTTCAAGCATTGAGAAGACAATCAACTCAAATTTGTGCTTCAACAAGTGAATATTTTCCCTTCTTACAAGAAACACACTCAAGGTAAAGGTCATTTTTCAGCTGAAAAAATGGACAAAGCTATAATGTTTTTTGGAATATGGTGGCTGACAATTTTCATGGATGGTGATGTCTATGTGAGAAGATGAGATGAGTGCCAAAGAACTAAGAATACTATAAAAAAGTATGAAATTCCAATGAGATCAATGATGGGAGCACCAACATTTTCCAAGTGGGGATTAGTTTTTTTGGGTTCCATAGCACCATCGACTTGCAAAACCCATGTAGAGTATATTATAGTAGCAATGCACTACTTGATTAAATGGGTGGATGAAATATCTACTCCAAATAATGATGCTAGAACCATTGCATAGTTTTTGCATGAAAATGTATTTGCTAGGTATGGCTTACCTATTGAAATTGTTAATGATAGAGGGACATATTTTGTGCCCGAGGGATTCACTATTACCTATGAGGGGACGTCACCTATGAGCCACACCCTTGAGCCAAAACTCCCCTATATACAGAACCATGCATATTGATGCAACCCCTATTTATGGAGATCATATAACTTACACAAACCCTTGGGGGGTTCACCTTTTAGACATGTAAGTTACCACGTGAGTTCAAATGAATGGGTCCCTTGAGCCAAAACTCCCGTATATACAGAACCATACATATTCATGTAGCCCCTATTTATGGAGATCATATAACTTACACATTGGAGATCATATAACTTACACAAACCCTTGGGGGGTTCACCTTCTAGACATGTAAGTTACTACGTGAGTTCAAATGAATGGGTTTTGCCAAAATTTTAACAGGATTATATTAATAGAAGGGATTTTTAAATTGATTTTAGAGAAAATCCTATAAGTCTTGGAAGAAAAAGGGGTCATTTAATTACCTTAAGCATGTAATTAAAGGGGTTTCTTTATTACCCTTTAAACACATAGCTATATGAATATTTTCTTAAAGGTGCAGCCCTGAGCATAAACCCCTACATACGGATTTTTGAGTATTTTCAAAGCCACCTTATCTTAATGTACTAACCCTATTCCGATCTTGAATGGAAAAAAGGATATATTTGATTAAATTTTGCCAACAAATACAATATACTGATAGTCAAGAAATACATGATCTCGCCTACTATCTGAG
Source organism: Adiantum capillus-veneris (assembly GCF_014529385.1). Lineage (NCBI taxonomy): Eukaryota > Viridiplantae > Streptophyta > Polypodiopsida > Polypodiales > Pteridaceae > Adiantum > Adiantum capillus-veneris. Next base: position 40,363,844 of record NC_140943.1, on the reverse strand, counting down.
ATCCCCTCATGGGTTAGGCATTGTAAACATAAATAAGCATCAATGTATTGAAATAGAAAATCTATAAATTATTGAGTGCTCTTTCAATGTAGATAAATGTCTACGTATTTCAAAATTTTGTTCACTCTTTGGAACAAATTTGACCGCCTCCCATAGATAGAGATCATATTTTCAAGCCAAAAATGCAAGCCAACTAAGAGTACGATCCCATATGGCATTTAAGGAATTGTAAAAAACCATCCATATTTCACATACTCAACCACTATATTGTCATACTATCAAGTGCTGAATTCAGAAGAAACGACATGATCTTTTTGGAAAAATGATTTATCAAACAAGCTTGCTTGACTGCAAGGATTTTTCTACAACATTAAAGTAATCTATTCTCCATAGCCAAAAACCCAAAATTTGTCCTAAATCAAAGAGGGCCTCAATAAACCTTGCTAGATTAGAGCTAAATGAATACTCACACATCCCAATTTGCAGTGTAACTTTTCTGAATGAAAATGAAAAATCTCGATTGTAAAAGTGAGCATTCTAGTTATGAATCCTGATTTTTGGTAAGACCCTAGATTTTGGCAGAAATCCTGGTTGTCTGACTGACTAGTATGCCTTTACAAAACATGTCCAAGGTTTAAAAAAAAAAAATATCAATGTGCTAAATTGTACAACATTAGCAAAGGAAGTTTCTCTTATTCACAACCATAAACAATCCCTTACCTTTCAGGTAAACGAAGCCTAGACTAACTACAACGAGCTAATGAGATGTTTCAAATTGTAAGCACATAGAGAACTACAACCAAGGATCCCTCACAAGGGTTTAAAGCGACACCTGCTCCCTCACCTACACGACTAAAATTTTTGGTTCAAGAAGGATGAATCTTGGGACCATTGCTATGTTGTGAAAGTAGAGGGCTTGTCAAATCCCCCTCTCCATCCCCATCGTTAGAGCAGTAGCCACTAATTTCATTTTGCCTATGTGTGCTTTCTTCATCATCTTTGTCATAGTAAGAGCCTTAAATTATTGATTATGAATGTGACTATATGTGCTACCAAATTTGTGATAATGTTAAAAAGTGTCTTTCACAAGGAACTTTAATCCCTTTCTATAAAAAAATTTAAAAAATTCTACATATAAATCAATATATATATATATAGATATATATATAGGAAAAGTCCAAACTAGCAAAAAAGGAACCTTTTCCTACATCTATATCTAGAAAAATATAAGTCTATATAGAGATATTGGCATAGACTCTTAAGTAGATTTTCTTCAAATTTTCTATATAAGAAATGTCTTCTATATATCAAAACGAATGATTCAAGATATATAGATAAATACATGACATTGTATCAAAACCTATATCATCATAGGATCTATTGACGTACCTTGATATCCATGAAGATACCAAAATCAAAAGATGAGATGACAGTATTCTAGTGAATCGAATAGATTATTGGTCCCAATAAATTCTTGGCAGATAAGGAACTTTTGAAATCTTACCATATATTAAAAAATACATAATTGCTAGAGGTTTAGCTAATTCCAATATACACATCTAGCAATAGTGCAAACTAGCAAGTGCGAGAATATTCCTAGATGCTTCAAGTAGCAATATTCTTACCATATAGGAGCTTAGTAGCCATATGATAAGATTATTTTTCTAGATGAATCGAGAGAGTTCATCACTTACTAGTTTAAGGTGTGGGTTGAAACTAGTAATCCATCTAGCAATTTCAAGAGCAAGGACTATGAAAGGTAGATTCTTGAGGTTGATGAGTTGAGCATGTCTTATGTCCATTCCAAATGTGAGATGCCATGTGCAAGGGCTTGCTACCCAAATTATGTGCAATCTTTAAGATAGAAATCAGTCTTCCTATCAAAAGTTCATGATGTAACGATAAGAATGAACAACCCTAACCTTTAAAGACCATAATTAAAAAAATTGTGAGAAACTCTATCTTGTCACCAATAAACATGCAAATAAGACAAACCCCCTGCAATACATATGAGTCTTATCATAATAGCTACAAGACAATCTGCATTATCTTCAACTAATCTGGTCACAAGCATCAAGTTTCAAGGAAACTTCAAATGCTAGCAAATAACCAATACTATTGAAATGTATTTGAGCAATGAATTCCCAAGTTCACTACACAAAATAAAGAAAAATCTCAAAAGACTAGAAGCATGAAAGCACATCATCACTATATTGCAATAATATACCTATATTACATAACATAATTGTTTGACCTTGTCATGTTCAAAATGAGCTCCTAAGGATTTGAACAATTCCAACCAAAAGGAAGAAAGGAAGAAAGTTTCTCTTGAAAATTAGAGTTTCACTAGGAATAATTGTATACATGCCCAAGCATACTCTGCAGATTTACACCATCATCAACATACACTGCTAGCATCTATAAGGTTGGATGGAGTTCCAAACGAGATATTATAAGTACCAAACATGTGAGAAAAATCATATGAGCCTTGTTTTTGTCAAGTATATTCAATTATTATCTACATATAAGACAAAACAATAGACAGCGTCATGAGAACACCTTGTTTCCAATTCAAGAAATCTCTATGTATGACCATTATTCTATAAAAGACATATATATCTTCATAAGTTTAGAGTAGTCTAAACTCACAAATTATAAGAGGGGATAAATCACTCACAAATTATAAGAGGGGTATGTCACAAGCTGATGATGTGGTGGTAGTGCCCAACTAATTTCTTAGAAGGCACTTTCATATGGATGGAGCTGACATCACAAAGTGTACGTACTACAAACTGATGTAGTCCATATAGATGGAGTTGGCATGGAAGACTATACAAACATCAGAGCCACATGTCTCTTCTAGGAGTCCCTACATGGGATTGAGTCATGTAGTTGCTTTACAAACTGAAGCATGCATTGTTTTCAACACATGCTTTTAGAGTTTCTTCTATCAGTTTACAAGCTATGAATTAAGGGCCAATGTACCAGTTGTATCTAGGCTCTATTAATGAGCTTACAGAGTAATTTTGCAATTTCAAACTAAAATCAATATCTTGCACTAATACTACCAAGGGTGCCTATTTAGGGGATAGAATCACTCAGCATGGAGCTTTGCCCCTCTTGTGCCTTCTGCATGTGTTTCCATTTCAATTGTTTCACAATTTTTGTGTGGAGTTTGATTATGTTTTGGTCATCACCGCTTATGTTTTCATTTCCAGTTGGTTTCACTGCATGCTCAAGAATAAAGTTGCAAAAGATAAACATGATGGAGAAGAGGTGCCAACCCATTCATGCTCCCATATGTTTTAGTGAGCTACATTTTGTTGCTTGAGTAGAAACCTATGATACTAGTATCAACATGGGGAAACCATATAGTGGATACTTGGCTAGAGTTAGAAAACAAGATCCAAAGGCCTCAATTATTGTGTGTAGATGCTTCTTGATCTCTGTACTAAAACTCTTTTTAAACGATCTCAAACCTAATATTTACCCATTTCAAAAATGTCTTAAATTTATTGTTTACTTGCAATCATGGAAAACAGAGTGTAAAGAAATGTGCAATGTACCTCATCCTTAGCTGAAAGTTCCAGTTGAAGCTATTGATTCTGTTGTAGCTCAGCCTTTATGCAATGTACTAGCATGGCAATCCTTAGCACTATTACAAATAGAACAATTTTCCAAACTACCTTTGAGAACTTGGACCACTCACACTTAACTTGTATAGCTTGATTATGTGTAGTAACAATATCAACAAAAACATTTGAAAGAGCATCTAATTCTTCTTCCAAAGCAGAAGCATTCGACTTTGAATGTGGGGATCCTAAAAGAAAATGAGGAACAAATTCTTCACAGTAGTCACACGCATAAAAGTCTTTAGGTATGTAGGGCAAAAGATCTTCTATCTTCTTCGAGAAATCTTCATTTGAACTTCCATTGAGAGGATTGACCCCTTCCACCTTATCAAAGTTGGGGAAGTCATTTTACTTTTAAAAGCACAAAAATTTGTTGAGCTAGTGTCTAGGATATGGTTCTATACAAAACAATCACTGCAACATATCCACAAAATATGCAAGAAGTGGATTGTCCAATGAATATGGAGTGAGGTGTCCCTTTAGAATGCATTGATTGTAGAATATTCCCGTAGTTTGTGGGACATAGACAACAAAAATGTGTTCTCATGAGAGGACAAAAATTCATGAGGTGATGTGTACCCACTTTGACAATGCTCCTTTGCATGTCATCACAATGCTATATAAATGGGTCTTGCATGTGCATTTATATATCCATACATACATGATTATATAGATGAATCCCTAGAATCCCAAATTTATTTCTAGAAATAAGGGCAAAATATAGAATAAAGGTACATATCCTCAAAACAATAGAGCCATCGGCTTTGTCAAATACATAAATATAATTGAATCACTCCCATAACTAACTAAAGTACCATTTAGAACATGATTTTCATCATTGCCTATTGGAGGTGTCCATTAAAATAAACATGTCACCAGATAAAACTCAATAATACAAGAGTAGGATAATAGACAACATGTTGAATAGGCATTCTTAGCTTACCTGCATAGTAAGATGTGATCCTGCACAATCTCTATTGCTAACATCAAGGGATCTTGGCAAATATTGGCATGTTTTTGTGAGCATCTCGTAAGCATTTGGTTTAAAATAACTCCAATGTCAATGTCATTGCTTCTTAGCCAAATCAGAAGCTAGCACTAGTTTGTAAAATGTATTCCCCATTGTGCTCATCTGTGAGTACTTGTGCATTTGTGTGATGCCTCTAATCCCGATGACTCTTGTAATTTGTAGTGAGGGCTGGCCAAAGAAGCCATTCCATGGCCTCGTGCCGCCATGGAGCAACTTTTGATTGTTTGAACTAGTGCACGGGACCACGAAATGGCTCCCGTGGTGGGTATGTTCACGAAGATGAAGGACATAAAAGGCTTGTGAGGGTCACCTATGACAAGAAGACATCAAGTTGGTGCACAAATGGTTCATGATGCACATGGATCAAGACAAAAATTTAATCAAATTGATAACTTTATTAATGTCAAAGTTACATTGAGACGTGCAATACACGTGGCTAAGATAGCCTTTTGACAAGCTCATTGAAGGCATCTTGACCTAGGGTCCTTAAAGATGGTTTCTCACCAATGTGTGATGAGATATCTTCTTTGTTTGTTATTCCTTGCCCAAGGAAACCGCCGCAATACCCTAGAAGGTTTTTGGCCCCTTTCTCAACAAAACTATGGATTGTTGCCTCTCTATTTACAAGAATATATTTTTGGGCATTTAGGGCTATAGGGTTTTTTACCAAAGTAGAACTTAGCACTCTACACTTGTACATATTTGTTGATGCATAGTCTGTGTACTCATTGTGGATGACTCATACCATCTCTTCATTGAAGATGGGGAGATAATGCCATAGGGTGGTATCCTTTGAGTCACCCTCTGTGCGAGATCCACCTTTACATTGGGCAAATGATCCATCTCCAAGGCGGACTACAAGGAAACAACATTGGATTATGATTGTAAAAGATACCAATTAAAATTGAGAGGAATGAAGTACTTACTAGTGTCACGACTCACATCATCTTGTTCACAAAGGTTCTTGTTGGTTATGTCAATTGTGCCAAGATCAGTGCACTCCAAGAAGATGAGACATTTTTGTGGGGTGCGAAGCTACTCTCGGGAACACTAAAAATTTTTCTCCTCATCAATGGTTTGTAGAGCTACCATCACAAGAGAATCCATGGAGTTATGTCCCTCTGGAAAGGCAAGTGTGTTGATGAGGGGACAATGGAGTAGTCTACTTGGAACTCGATCTTATGACTGGGGTTCTCTATATCATGAACCCCATCATATATTGTAAGGGTAGAGAGGGCTTCATACTGATTCATCTCAAGGGAGTGGGTAATGTCATCAAGGAGGAGAAATCCTTGACCATCCACTATAATTGGATGCAAGGTGCACAAGAGCAGCTCTGGATCGCATCTTTGATATCCTCCCCTTCTAGGTCTTGGTCAACATATTTTAAAGGAGGCTTGCCTTGGACAAATAGGAGGGCCAGTGAAGCCTCTTCCTGGTTAGATATCTTCTCCTCTTTGGGCTTCGCCTCCTTTACAAGAGTCCTAGGAGATGGCTTCTTGCGGTTGCTTACTTTACCTTTCCCCTTTCTTTTATCAACTACCTCCATCACCATCACAATGAAAGACATGTCCCACATCAAAAATCCTATGCCAATATTTTTCATGCCCAAGTCTATGAGGTTGTCCTCCTCTTCCTCTTTGTAGCGTTCGTTTGTGAGCCCTTTGGTCACCCTACCCACTTTGAAGAGAAAACTATTGTCTTCTTTAAAGGTGTGCTTGAGGAGATCAATCGGCACCTATTGTCTTCTTTAAAGGTGTGCTTGAGGAGATCAATCGGCACCTAGAAACCTTCTTCATCTTCAAAATTGATGGAGTAATTTTCTATGTGTGTCTCCATGTAGGATGTAAGCGCTTCAAATGCATCAGCATGCAGTTTGATGGTAGCCTGCATGTCGACCAAGAACATGGCGCTAAGCTTCTCCATCATGTGTCCTAGGTCAATGAGGACTTGATTTGCAGCAGCTATGCTTACTGCGGGAGTACAAGGGACAATTGCACATGCTTGGGGGTGGATAGAGCAAGTTAGCAGTGGAGAAGATGAGAGAAGCTCAAAAACAAGAAAATGACTTTAGAATGGGCCTTGCAAGTCACTTATAAAAAGGAGACAAGTTAAAAAAAGACACTTTTAAAAAACATAAAAGTTCAGAGGTAATTAAAATTTCAATGCCCTCTTCCGCGGATAGCTCAGGGCTATGCTGCATAGTATTGTGGTCCAAACACAATAGTTTTAAACATCACAACTCTACCACCCCCCACAACTCTAAAGTCACTAACACTTCTAATATTGAAAATTAGATATTTACGAAGCCCACAAATTACGCAAAATTGCATCGTATTAATATGAGAGTATTACATTGCAATGATAATTGTTTGCTTCATATGGATACATCTAGGGAAGGGAACGGTCTTACAAAGAAAGACCCTCTCCTTTGTCTTATGCAAAGGGTTGCCACTGATTACAAACAAGTAGTCCATCTTGAGAGAAAACCTAAGCACCAAGTACTCCCTTAGATTTTCCATATTCCAATCAGCATTGATAGCCACGTCCGACACTTCCTCTTGCTTGCATACATGCACTTCAACCTACTCATATTGGTGATGTCCAAATCGAGTGATTCCCATTTACCTCACGTCTACTTCCACTGTTAGTAAGGGAATATAATGGATATTTTTTACTTGCAATGTGGTATCGGCGGATGATCATTTTCTCTATCACAACCATGCACTTTAAGGTATCCCATTGTGCTGAAAGGTCTTTGCATCCCAAGTAGATGGAAGGAAGGATTCATTGTTGTTCCACCCTTAGTAATCCATATGGCAGGTGTAATGGAATTGGCCTATTTAATTTGAGAGTAGCAGAAATTAATGAGAGTACTTTTGAGAAATGACTGTGAGCATAGCGGGTGAACATAATTCAAGATAGCAACATAATCATAGCAATTAGTTAACTTGGCATGAACAATACTTTTGCAAGATAGAGAATTTAGATAACATGACAACAATTGAGGACTGGATTTAGGTGGAGCCGGTTCCCCCTCCAATAGGCATTTGTATTATGATTTCTCCCACTAAGAGAGACTTGTTACAATACAATGTTTGTGTTCCTTGTGACCTAGGTGATGCAATGAATATGGAAAAGCTTCATGCATCACAAGCATAACATAAACTTGCAAACAGCTTCAACTATCCCAAGCCTCAGTCCCAAGACCTCAAACTCCTTCGAAGGTGGAGAGAGCTAGCAGGGAATGAGGGTAGGGAAGAGGAAGAAGAAACATTTCATAGGAGAAAGAATTAGTTCCTCACTTATCATAACTCTTCTTGCTAGCATAGATAATAGCATAGTAATGGAGATGGAGAAGATGGAAAGAAAGCATTGAAACACGGCTCTTGGTTGGATTTGCACTCCATAGCCAAGAGTGTTGGTGTAGGCTCTCAAATTCTGAAGGAGATGGAGCTCTTACACTTTGCATAGCACACAATGAGAGTGTTTCTGAGTGTGTGTGTGTGTGTGTGTGTGTGTGTGTGTGTGTGTGTGTGTGTGTGTGTGTGTGTGTGTGTGTGTGTGTGAGTATACCCCTTAAGCAACCCCCTAGCTTGCTTGGGTCAACCCCCCCTTGTAGCTCATGCTTGAAGCTCATTGGACCCCTCCAAGCCTAGCCAATCACAAGCAAGAGTCATTACAAGCAACAAGGGTAGCCTTGGGACAAGTGTCCCCCTTTGCCCTTTGAGAGACACGACTTGATAAATGAAAAATCAATTAAATAAATCTCCTAAATTATCATTGGACCCCTTGGGTGGCCAACCAATAGGCTTCTGGCACACCATGAGGGCAACATGAGGAGGAACTTGACAATGTCCCTTTTGCTTTCTTTGTACCATGCATGCCTTGTGTGAGTGTGTAGGTGTTCTCTCTCATCCCCCCTCTTGTAGTGCTCGCTCCCTCCCTGTAGGGATTGAATCTTGACCTTTTGACAGTTCAAGCCCCTTATGCATAGGCCCAGTTCCAACCACAAGCTTGACCCTTAAGCACTCTAAGCTTGGGCTGGGCTCTCACCTCAAGTGCAACCCTAGCATCACAAGCATGACAAGTACCTCAAGCATCTCAATCATCAAGAACCTCAAGCATCTCAAGCATCTCAATCATCAAGCACCTCAAGCTTGGGCTGGGTTCCCACCTCAAGCTCAGCAGTCCTAGCTTACCTAAGGTCAAAGGAATTTTACACTAAGTATTGGAGGTCTTCAATGAAGCTAACCCTAAGGTCTTATGCTCCATTGGTTAGCCTTGCTCTTTGATAGACTATCTCTTATTTGGGCCCCTTTACCATTGGCCTCGTGTTGAGATAGATCTATAAGCACATCTCAATATCTTAACCCTTGTTCCCATTTATTCTCCCACATTAAGTGATCAGTTTAATATGAGAAAATCATTTGGGTTGGTTAGATGTTAGTTTTTATGACATTACCTCTCTCTTGAAATCATAGTCGCCCTTGACTACGAGTTAGAAGAGATAAAGTCTTAGTCATTATTCAATCTTACTTGGAGGGTAGAGGATCCCTTTTTACCCTATGACATCTTTTCAAGATGGATGACTAATCCATTTGATGCTTGGGAGACATAGCTGCCACAAGCATGTCTGCTCTTTAGTCCATTTCATTCTCCCAAAGTAGATCTTCATCCACTATCCTTATTTGATGATAGCCACTTTTAAGGTCAATCCTACTGAAGTAGGTAGAGCCTCGAGTCTTACCAAACAGATCTTCTACCCGAGGCACGGGAAATCTATTTTTGATAGTGATACGGTTTAGTGCTCAATAGTCCACACACATATGGTATGTACCATCTTTCTTTTGCACTAAAAGGACTGGAGAACAAAAGAGGAGAGGAACTATGTCTCACCATCCCTTTGTCTACCAATTCCTGTACTTGCCTCATGATCTTGTCTTTTTGAGCTTGTGAGACTCGATAAGGAGGCTTGTTAGGCGGTGAGCTTCTTGGAAGGAGCTCAATGCAATGATCATCATCCCCTCATTTTGGAGGTAAGTCCATAGGGATATCATCGATGAACACCTTGGAATCCTTTTAGAAAATTAGACAAGTCTAACTCTTCTTGATTCCTACCATTTACATTTGATGAAACATTAGGATTACATTTCAACATTAGGATCTTTTAGAGACTCTTTGACAAAAATCGTGTACGTAGAAACTAAGCTCTGAAGGTGCCACGGGAAGCATGTGCGAGTGCAAGTGCAAGAGTAGAGAGAGAGAGAGAGAGAGAGAGAGAGAGAGAGAGAGAGAGAGAGAGAGAGAGAGAGAGAGAGAGAGAGAGAGAGAGAGAGAGTTGCTTTGGGTGGAGCGCACAACAACGTTATCCTGTTGCAACTCCTTATTCTATTGTATTAAAGAATAAGTGTATACATGGTTAAGTTAGTAGATGGGTTAGTAGTAAGTGGGATGTCCGGCCAGTTGGCCTGAATCCCAACAAACTCCCATTTGAAGGCCAACGCAACCCAAGTGACTTGGTATGTACAACCATGAAGCAATCTAGTGGCTTCAACCTATACCCATCAACTCACTGCAATGTCTAAACCGTTCCAAAGCTAAGCCTTTTGTCAAAGCATCTGCTGGGTTGTCGTCAGTGTGTACCTTGACCAAATCAATGAGATTTTTGGCCAAGAAATCTCTCACGAGATGATACCTGACTTCAATGTGTTTCAATTTGGAGTGAAACACGGGATTCCTTGCCAATGCAAGAGCATTTTGACTGTCACAATATATCAGTGGAGTCTCATCAATGCCAAGATTTCTGACCAAGCGAGATAACCATACAGCCTCTTTACTTGCATCCAACAATGCAACGTACTATGGTTCTGTAGTGGAAGACGACGTACAATCTTGAAGACATGACCTCCAAGATACTACTGCTCCAGCAAATTTGAAGACATAGCCAAATGTCGATCTCCTATTATCGACACAACCCGCATAGTCTGCATCCGCATAACGCACGATGGATGCATCACTGTTCCTGAAGCGCAAACACCTGCCGACCGTACCTTTGAGGTACCTAAGAATGTGTTTCACTGCTTCCCAATGCTTGCTGCTAGGATTTTCCATATATCCGCTCACTAGTCCCACTGCAAAGCCATGTCTGGTCTTGTGGCCACCATAGCATACATGAGACTGCCCACTGCCAAAGAATATGGTACCTTAGCCATTTCAACTTGCTTAGCATCAGATTTGGGTGCATCAATCTTGCTGAGTTTCAAGAATGCCTGCATTGGGGTACTCAATGCTTTCCCCCCCTGCATATTGAAACTCTTCAAAACTTTCTCAATGTATGTTTCCTGAGATAACTCAAGAATACGACGTTTGCAATCTCTTCTGATTCGCATGCCAAGAAAGTGTGTAGCATCCCCTAAATGTTTCATTGCAAAATATTGCTAATTGTTTTCTTCAAGTTGGCAATTTTCACAATGGATTTCCCAGCTATAAGCATGTCATCAACATACAAAATTAGAATGATCATCGAGCCATCATCTAGCTTTCTTGTGTACAAGCACTGATCCTCTTTGCTCCTTCTATATCCTTGAGACCTCATACATGCATCAAATTTATGATACCATTGCATTGAACCCTGCTTTAAGCCATAAAGTGCCTTTTTGAGCTTACATACTAGCTCCTCACAAGATGCGTTCTCCTGAACAAACCCTTTCAGGCTGCTGCATGTAAACATCCTCATCAAGATCCCCGTGAAGAAATGATATCTTCAGATCCATTTGGACAAGTTCCATGTCCTCAATCTCTACCAGACCAAGTACAGTTCTAAGCGTTGTCATCTTGACCACAGGCAAGAAGATTTCATCAAACTTAACTCCCTTTTTTTGTTTGAACCCTTTGGCTACAAGTCTAGCCTTGTACTTTGGATTTGGATCACCTGAGGTAAATTTCTCCTTGTAAACCCATTTGCAAGGTAAAGATTTCACATCATTTGGCAGTTCTACCAAGTCCCAAGTGTCATTAGCCAGAATTGAGTTATATATACTCAGATTCCATAGCCTGCTCCCACTTCACCACATCATCCGTCATCACGGCTTCTTGGTAGCAGCTTGGCTCACCGCAATCAGTCAACATGATGTAATCAAGACTTGGCTCGAAACGCGTAGGTGGATGAGAGACTCTAGTAGGTGGACACCATCATGGCTTCTTGGTAGCAGCTTGGCTCACCGCAATCGGTCAACATGATGTAATCAAGACTTGGCTCGAAACGCGTAGGTGGACGAGAGACTCTAGTAGACCATCTCACTCCTTGACCATTGCTATCCACTCCCTCTAGAGAATTGCTAGTGGAAGGTACATCACTAGCCCGTTGAGTTGATTTCACTGTCTCTGAGGCAACATCCTCAAAAGTGACTCTCCGAATCTCTATTTCCTTGATACATTGTTTATGCATCTTTGACTCATTGAAGATCACATTTGAACTACGGATGACTCGACGAGATTCCGGGTGCCAGAGATGATATCCCACCTCTCCATCTACACCATATCCAATGAAAATACATTTGTGTGACTTTGGCTCTAAGTTCTGTCGAAGTTGTTTAGGCACGTGAGCATAAGCGTCACAACCAAAAACATGTAGATGGTCATTATGGGGCTTACGTTTATACCATAACTCTTCTGGAATCTCATAATTCAATGGCGTACTAGGTGAAAAATTTATAATGTGCACTACGGTCAAGACGGCTTCTGCCCAAAAGCCTTGTGTGAGATTTGCCCTAGAAAGCATGGCTGTAACTCTTTCCTAAATCGTACGATTCATGCGCTCAGAAACTCCATTCTGAGCTGGTGTGTATGGTGTAGTAAACTGCCTTTTAATCCCCCTTTTAGCACAGAAATTGTCAAACTCCTTGGAGACATACTCTCCACCGTTGTCAGTCTGCAACCTCTTGAGTTTCTTGACAAAATGATTCTCAACGAGTGCTAAAAAAATTTGGAACACAGGAAGAACTTGATCCTTATGTTTCAAAGGATATGCCCACACCTTTGGAGTAGAGTCATCTATGAATGTCACAAAATAGCTGCCCCCCCCTAGAGATTTGGTTGACATAGGACCACAAACATCACTATGCACTAAATCTAGAGGTTCGGCTCTCTTTTGACCCAATGGTAAGTGCACGGACCTAGTCTGTTTGCCATAGATACAGTGTTGACAAACAGGAAAGTCAACATAAGACAAGATAGGTAAGTAGCCAAAACGAGTCAGAGTTCTCATTCGTTTTTGGATAATATGACCTAGTCGACAATGCCACAACTCAGTAGACGACAGCTCGGCTATAGATATGTAATCATGACCAACATCTGGCACATGCATGGAATACAAGGTACCATGCTTCTAACCTCTGAGTACAACAAGATTACCTTTGCGTACTATCCACGAACCATTGCCAAATGTGGTGTTGTAGCCCAAATCATCAAGTTGACCAATAGAAATCAAGCTTTTAGTCAACTTGGGCACATGTCTAACATTACATAAAGTAAAGTGCGTGCCATTCCTTAGATGCAATTTGACTTTTCTGACACCCTCGATGTCTAGTTCATAAGCATCACCAAGCCTCACTTTGCCACAAGAGTGAGAATAAGTAGAGAGCCACTCTCTATGTGGTGTCACATGGAAACTCGCACCAGAATCTACTATCCAATTTTGTGCATACTGCGCATCTTCTGTAACAAGATCCTCGACAGGTAGATCTGCTGTAAAGACCAATACGTCAGAGGTAAGTGGCATAACAACCACTGGAAGAGTCTCTACAATAGGAGCATTTGAGGACTCTAGCACATTGATCTCCTCTAACTTTGCTTTGCCCTTGTTTGAATCATCAGACTTAGAAGTTTCACCGGATTGTTTATCCTTCTTGCTTTGCTGCCATTTCCTGCAATCCTTCTTCACATGCCCTTTTTTATGGTAGTGATAGCACTCGACATTACGCATAGAACCCCGAGACTTACTGCACGAGCCCCCACGTTCCTTTCTTTTGGCACCACTTTGAGTGCGACCCCTCTGTTTATCACTAGCAACATACGCATCACCATCCTTCTTGCCTTCGAGAGATTTCTTGCGAATATCCTTGGTAAATAGACTCCCAAGGACGTCATTGTACACTAGACCGGTACCAGGTGCTGAGTTGCTAATCGCAGTACAGAATGTATCCCAAGACGAGGGTAAACTACGTAGCAAGAAGATACATTTGATTTCCTCATCGAAGACCAAACCCTGAGTGGTCAACTCAATAAAAATGATATTGAACTCATTAATGTGAATAGAAATAGTTCCCTCTTCCTTCATACGAAGCTCAAACAGCTTCTTCATCAAGAAACCTTATTAGTGGCACATTTGTTCTCATAATTGGAACACAATTTATCCCATACATCTCTAGCAGTCCTTTCTCCAACTATAGTAAAGTACACAGATTCAGCCAAATGCAAACGGAGGGTAGATTTGGCCTTAGCATCAAGTTTCTCCCACTCAACATCTGTATACTCGCCCTCTGGGCACTCCATGATAGGATCCAAATGGCCTTTTTGTATAAGAACATCTTGAATCTTCTCTTTCCAGATAGCAAAATTTATCCCATCAAATTTCTGAATATTGTAAATATCCTTTTCACCGCTAGATGACATGGCTGCAAACTAAAGATAATATGGTGATAAACACTGGTAATTTTGGGAAAAATTCGGTAGAGTTTCCCCCGAAAAACTGACAGAATCTCAATCCAAAACTGTCACAAGAGATCAGTAACGCATAAAAAGTAATGCTCTCAGAGCATAAGAGAGGCGCATCAACCACTAACTATGCATAAAAAGTCAAAACCTGACCCAAGACTGCCAACACAACATCAAATGCACCCTAGCCCTCTCTATACATGTCCTATGGTGAGGCCACGAAAAAGGGGTACTCCAGCAGCAACCTGTATTAGCGAAAGGATCTCAACATTCGAGAATCCCCCAGCTCAAGAAAACCTCACGCTATCGACCCTCACAAAAGGTTACGCAGACAAGAAACCAGCCCAGTCTCAGAAAGGGCCTCCGAACCAGTCTCAAAAACGGTCCGGACTGCCAAAAACAAGCCAAATTGGCTCCACAAAAGGTACTTATGGAAATTTTTGCAACTCAACGTACATCCACTATCAACAATATTGCAAGGTGCAGTATACGCTCTCAAACAGGCACCAAACAAAATATGCAAGCAGTAAACAAATCCCTGTGGGGAGTAAAACCGCTCTCAAAAGATCTCAAGCACTATCAAAAGTGCCAAAACAATGCATATCCGCATCAAATAATCCCACTAAAATCTGTGCTGATGCAAAACACTGCAACCTGTAAGAAACATGGATGTCCTGTATGTAAGAAACATGGATGTCCTATATGTATGCAAGAACTTGTGAGGAGATGGATGCTAAAAACCTGAGACAATGTCGATGCCGAAAAGTGCTTCTAATCATCCCATAAACACCATCTCAATAACACATAATAGCCATAAAACAGCTATATACAGTCCCAACATAGTCTCTCAACAACTTGCATCTATGTCCGTACCTGTACCTGTAGATGTAGCAAAAGTGAAGTTGAAAAATACAAATCCTGAAGCGTATCTCGGATGAAGCTTTCGCCTGCACTAATAGCTTTGAAAGGGGGTTAAAACCCAGGACACCTGATGGATGTGCTCTTGGAACGCTGAGTTTGCCGATATCAAAATTGGAAACCTGTTTGCACTTTTAAAAGTGTCGCGCGCGGATGCAAAAACGGCAAGCACAAACCTTGCTCTGATACTAGTTGAAGGTGCCGCGGGAAGCGTGTGCGAGTGCAAGTGCGAGAGCAGAGAGAGAGACCTGCTTTGGGTGGAGCGAACAACAATGTTATCCTGTTGCAGCTCCTTATTCTATTGTATTAAAGAATAAGTGTATACAAGGTTAAGTTAGTAGATGGGTTAGTAGTAAGTGGGATGTTGGGCCGGTTGGCCTGAATCCCAACAAGCTCTTCATTAACTTATCAAAAGCAGGAGGATTTACAAGTGGAATAGTGCGACCACGCTCACTAGCATCTATTACATGTTCTTTCCCTAGGTGAAATAGATTCTCCTTTCAAGGAGCTTCATATTGGCAGCCATGCGATCAAACTAGGACGCCCCTAGGATAGCATCCTCATGTTGGAGAGGAGAGATGAAGAAGTTTTCTTTGTCGACATAGCTTTGGACATGAAGCCTCAACTTCCCAATCAAGGGAGTAATGGAGTCTTGCTGTCCCTTGAAAGCTGTGTCAACCCCGCTGCCATATCTCCCATCTTCAAAGCTTGAATTCCCAACTTGGTGGCAAACTCCGTTGATATGAAGTTGTGAGTAGAGCCAGGGTCAAACAAGATGAAGGCATAGGAAAGTGATGATCCTTTGCAATGAGCATCCTCTTTTGGAGCTTCGATGGTGGAATCCCTAGGAGTCTCATTGCGAGTATTCTTCTTGGGGCAAGAACGATATCCATGTCCTTGCTCCCCACACTTGAAACACTTATTGTCCTTGCGAAAAGCTTCAAGCTCTTCACGAGAGAGTTTTTTTAAACCTTTGTGAACTCTCTTCTCCTTGGATCAATTGTTGTTGATGTTGTGGGAAGTGCCTTGGGAAGAATTTTGAACATTGGTTTCCCCCTTTGCATTGTTTTTTACTTTGTTGTCCATGGGATTGGCATTACGTTTAGCCCCTTGATGGATATTAATGCGTGAAGCAACCATGGTGTGATGGATTACTTCGCTAATAGTACCAGGCCATTGAGAGTTGATGTATTCAGCCATCTCTTCAGGTAATCTCGCACATAATTGCTATCTTTGCTCGACAAAGTCTATCTTTTGAAAGACAGTTGCCTTGAGATGTAAATCCCAAAACTTGTCTACATACTTGTGGATAGACTCATGAGAGAGAAGCTTCAAGCTGCATCATTCGGTAAGCACTTTTTCCTTTGCATCGCTTGCAAGGAATTGCTTCCTGATGGAAACTCGTAGAGTTTTCCATGTCTTTGGGGCTTTGCTGTTGCCACGAAGGCTAGCCCACCATTGACAAGCTGAGTTTTGAAAGTGCATAGCTACATGGTGTAGCTTGCAGGACTCTGTAAAAGCCCTTGTCTCCAAAGGATGCAACAAATTTCTGGATGAAGGCCAACACTTTGTCGGTAGCACCAAAGGTGCCATCATAGGTGAGAAAAGAGATACTCTTTTCCCCCTCCTTGAACTTATTTAGCTTTTGTGACCTTCACCATGCAAGGAATGATATGCGATGTCCTCCCCTCTTGTATTCTCTAGGAGAATAGACATAGCTTTCGTCGAAAGAGGAGGAAGGTGAAGAAGAAGGAGAAGAGGGTGACCTCTTCCTAGCCCTTTTCTTCCTTTGTTTCCTCTCTTCCCTTTCGGATTGACGAGGATAAGGACAATGTGTTGATCTTTTCCTCTTGGGAGGAGTGGACGATCGTCTAGACCTCCGTCTTCTGGAGCCACATCTTCAGAGGAACTTAAACTTTCATTGCTTTCTTGCTCTTTGGATTCCTCCTCTTGAATGGGAGAGAGTCTTCTTTTGGGGGTCTCTCCAAGAGGCCTCCTAAGCTCTCTCTCCTCTTGGAGAGGAAGGGAAATTCCATAAGCACGAAGTTTTTGAGTAACTTCGGCTTGCAAAGCAAGGTTTCCCATAGCTTGCTGCAACCTAGTGACGAGATAATTCACAAACATGGGAGCATCATCATTAGCACCTTCATGTGAATAATGAAAGTTATCAATGTTCATTCTACTCTCTTGATTATTGTCAGCCACGTTAACAAAATTTATGTATGTACTTAGTGTATGCTTTGGAAATTCAAAACCTTAGTTGCCACTCCTCTTAACCACAGAAAATTGGCTCTTAAGTATCTACACCCACGGCTCGAAGTGGTTAATTATAGAGAGTAGAGGAGTACGTCTAACATAGCAGAGTTGCTGAGGGCTAGCTCCTTTTGGACTTCTTAAGGCTCAATAATGGTAAAGTTGTAGGCAAGTCTAAAAAGACTCCATTATTAAGTCCGACGCTCCCGAGGTGTGCACCATATTCCACATAGTGGGCTCAACAAAACCAATAATAGATCTCAGTTCCACATACCCTAATATATTTAACAACATCAACCATTTATAGGCTACTTAAGGACCTCTCTTCTTAAGCAAGAAAAGAGAAACCAAATGCTTTGATACGAATGTAATGGAATTGGCCAATTTAATTTGAGAGTAGCGGAAATTAATGAGAGTACTTTTGAGGAATGACTTTGTGAGCATTGTGGGTGAACATAATTGAAGATAGAAACATAATCATAGCAATTAGTTAACTTGGCATGAACAATACTTTTGCAAGAGAGAGAATTTTAGAGAACATGACAACAATTGAGGACCGGATTTAGGTGGAGCCGGTCCCCCCTCCAATAGGCATTTGTATTATGATTTCTCCCATCAAGAGAGACTTGTTACAATACAATCTTTGTGTTCCTTGTGACCTAGGTGATGCAATGAAGACGGAAAAGCTTCATGCATCACAAGCATAACAGAAACTTGAAGAAAGCTTTAACTATCCCAAGCCTCAGTCCCAAGACCTCAAACACCTTCGAAGGTGGAGAGAGCTAGCACGGAATGAGGGTAAGGAAGAGGGAGAAGAAATATTTCATAGGAGAAAGAATTAGTTCCTCACTTATCATAACTCTTCTTGCTAGCAAACATAATAGCATAGTAATGGAGATGGAGAAGATGGCAAGCTCAAGCATTGAAGCATGGATCTTGGTTGGATTTGCACTCCATAGCCAAGAGTGTTGCTGTAGGTTCTCAACTTCTCAAGGACCTTGGAGAAGGAGATGGAGCTCTTGCACTTTGAATAGCACACAATGTGAGTGTTTGTGAGTGTGTTTGGGTGGCTATACCCCCTAAGAAACCCCCTAGATTTCTTGGGTCACCCCCCCCCCCCCTCCCCTTTGTAGCTCATGCTTGAAGCTCATTGGACCCCTCCATGTCTAGCCAATCACAAGCAGGAGGCATTACAAGCAACAAGGGTAGCCTTGGGACAAGTGTCCCCCTTTCCCCTTTGAGAGAGAGGACTTGATAAATGGAAAATAAATTAAATAAATCTCCCAAATTATCATTGGACCCCTTGGGTGGCCAACCAATAGGCTTCAGGCACACCATGAGGGCAACATGAGGAGGAACTTGACAAGTGTCCCTTTTGCTTTGTTTGTACCACGCATGCCTTGTGTGAGTGTGTGGGTGTTCTACATAGGCCAAATCTTATATTTTTTAAGATTTTGTAATTTTTTGTTCATTTACAAAAAATAAAAGCCTAGACTCTAAGTTGACCCCTTGACAAACCCAACATTTATGTCCACATGGATTCCTCCTATTGATCCACTACTTAACCACTGTCATTATGCTTGGAACAGATTAAAGGGCCCAAGAAGACCCCAAAGAAGTCCTAATGTGAGTTTAATACCACAATAGATTTTATTTGGATCAAATTAGAGACCCTATATCGGTAAAATTTGCCCTCAATTATCTCTCTCTTTGTTTTTACCCCTCTTTGTATTATCTCTCTTCCCCTATCTACCTAATCTCTATCTATCTATACATCTATCTCTAGATATATATAAGATATAGATACATAGGTAGAGAGAGATCTAGATATGAGAGTGAGAGAGAGAATAAATGGGAGATAATGAAAATCCAAAAGACCAAAGAGAATTAAGAGACCAAAAGGGAGATCTCTCTCTCTCTCTCTCTCTCTCTCTCTCTCTCTCTCTCTCTCTCTAAGGATTGACCATGCCATCTTGCATGAGATATTTCCTCTTAAGGAAATAAAACCCAAAACATTGCATGTCCAAGAGGTTGAACCATATGTCCCCATAGCCCAACTCTCTAGAGCTTCAACTGATGTAGTTGAAAAAAAGCTTGAGACACACAAGACCCATCCCAATATAACAAAGAAAACATACAAGTGGGTCCCTAAAGCTTCTTTAGCGGCCATATCTAGTGCTAAAAGATAGGAGCCTAGTAAGAGACGTCCCATTCATCCCAAGAAATGTAAAGAAACGTTGTGTTGGATTCCTAAAAAACTAATGGAAGCCCAAGGCTACTATAAAGGAAATGATCAAATCTGGGTGCCAAAACATAGATTGTGTTCTTACCTGTCACCTGACCCATGTGTACCCAATCCTGTAACTCCAAAACAAATTTAAGATCGTGGAAAGGAAAAAATCATGGAATGCTACACATCTACTCCGAAGCTAGTTTGGGTACCGAAGAGAGAACGATTTGTTCCACCAAGCTCAAAAATAGGGAAATCAAATGAAGCTTCTTGCTCTTGTGTAGTTCCTATACGGAAATAGAAGCTTCGACACAACCTCCACCTAACATTGTACATATCCATACAAGCAAGAAAGAGTTTGTACCTCCCATTGTACGTTCACCACCTACAACAATGTTGAAAATAAAATCATGGGAGAGTACCTTACCACCCTTCCAACTAGACGAAACACATAGGGCGGTCGAAAACTATTGGTGAAAGCCGTCACCCATAATAACTTGGAACAATTGGTTTCAAAAGGTGACGACATCATTCCAAAAGGTATGATCTACCCAAGGAAGGGGGGAGTGTTTGCTGACATCCATCATTCACTTGCTTCCCTCTCAACCTTCCTCCCTGACCTCTCAATCTCCAATCTTAGGGAATGTATATATAAAGCCTTATACTCACAAAAACAAGATAAAAAAGTAAAAGAGCAAGAGCCATAACACAAAATCATAAAAACACATTATGCACAAGAACACAATCCTTGCAATATTTGCACTCTAACCATCATCTATTTGCATGTACAGATATTGCTAGTACGCTAGAGTCATCCACTCCTGCCTTGGGTGAGAGGTACCCTCGTTACTTTTCACAAATGTTTCACATGGTCTTTCCGGTGCTTGCTTGTGAATGGGATTTGGTAGGTACCGTAGCATGTGAGAGGAATTTTGAGGAGTTAGAATGGTTGATACGTCTCTTGACCAAGAATGATCCATACTTAGTAGAGAGTGTATCTCCCATTGTACAAGTCTATCCTTTTGACCAAGATGACTATAGGCGTCTAGTGACCTTCTTAGTAAACATTGGTGCCTCTGATGATGAAGAAGATTTACATGATTATATGGATGGCACATATGGTCTCACGGATGATGACTTTGTTTTTCTCGACGACGAGGATAGGGGTTTAACCTTAGGGTTTCCCCCCAATCTCTACATATCCTAATCCCTTGACTCTCTAGGGGGAGTGAAAATAATTAGGTTAGGGTTCCTTATGTTTTTTAATTATGTTCAATAAATGTTGGTACCTTTTCCCACTGATGTGCCTCCTAGAGGTATTCTTTGTGTTTCCTAGTGTGTACAGGAACGTATTGCTGTTGTTAAGATTTGGACCTTCATGGAATCTTTCTCTCGTTCACACTTCAAATCAAGCGCGACCATCAACACAAATAGGTGTTTCTTGTCCATTAGCATTGCCCCTTATCATTTTGCATCCATGTTTGTCTGATTTAATTGTGATTGGTAGCATAATATTCAACGCATTTGCTTAGTATCAAACATTAAATTCAATGTAATTTTTGTCATAATCACTTTTCTAGGTTTAAAAATCAAGCAGTCCGATTAGCTAGTTTGACCAAGCTAGGTGTTAGAGATCTTCTCTTAATACCATGGGGAATGCCTTCCTCATAATCAATGGTTACTTAGGTTCTTAATCCGATTTAGGTAGCATTGTGTGAAATGTACTAGGGCTTTCTAGTGGGCTTAGTCCCTATTGACCTTTAGCTTAAGTATTATAAAGGGAGTTTACTAGTGTGATGGGCCTGGGGAGGGTAATAGTGTTATATGACCCCCCAAAATTACAAAATTAAAATGCTGAAAACGAACAAACAAAAAAATCAAAGTGCCACAATGTAAAATCTTAAGCTGGAAGAGAAATCTCAACTTGATTTGGTACTCCACTTACATGTATCGCCTATGGTACTAGAGCCCTAGAGGTTCCCAGTGTGGGCGCTTTTCCTTGAAAATCAAAAAACCCAAGGCATACAAAATAAGCACGCACATCAAAATTGAATCACTGTGAAAAGACTTTGGGGGGTCAAAGAAAAGGAAATAAGTCAGGCAATGATTTCATGAGCAATTCCTTTTATCGTAGCTTAACTACAAGGTCTTCTAGGTATAGCCTCTAGTCAGCCCTCGAACATGAAATACTTGGCTCTCGCGATTAAACAACTTAATTGACCAGAGAAAATTGAGAAGCTTGCCCATGGTATTAATAGTCGATTTTTAGTGCCTTTCGATCGTTAAATTAGCGACCCCATACTTGTTTAATTTTTTACCTTTATAATTGTTTATGCGTTTGATTATATTGCAATTTAATGTTTATTGCTGACAAATGGTTTAGAATTCTGCTACCAATCAATTTGTCTACCAAAAACTGCATATTCTTTTTAATTGTATATGAGAATGCAATTACTGTGCCAATGGTGTTTGATTTTGCAGTGACTGAAGAAGGTTAAGGACATTCATCTCAAATGCTCTTCCACCTCAACGAACGAACTTCAACTCAATAGCTTCCGAGGACGGAATCTACGTCAGGAAGGGGGGCATGTTAACCCTCACACACATTCCTATCACCTACAACGGACGCTATATTATTTATTTGGTAGAGTCAGGTATTGGGCTTGTCGGTCCAATAGGAAAAGGGTAAGAGTGATCGCCGATGAGAGGCTCACTCTAATTGGAACATTCAAGGGATTAGTTGGATAAGCATGGGCGCCCAAGTGTGAATGGGGCGAGCTTATATAAAAGTCAACTAAACCTAAAATTCACTCATTCTTTCATTTGTGCAATTGAAGAGTGCTCTTGCTCCATCTCCATCTTCTTCTTCTTCACCTCTTTGTGTATGTGTGTATGCATGAGAGAGAGAGAGTGTGTGTGTGTGTGTGCGATCGAGCATTGCGACAACGGCACGGAGGGGCAACGAAGCGGTTGAGTACGGCGCAGCAACGGCTCCTTCTTCTTCACGACCAGGAATCCTCCACGACAGCAAGCGTAGAGCGGTGAGTGACACACCATCACTATGAGAGATCGTGGTGTTTACCGCGGGCCATTACCGCAAAACAAGAGAGAGGAATTCAAAATGAGGAGAGAGAATCCTTTTGATGCTCAAGCGGCACTTTATCGCAAATATTACTGCGTGCATTTTCGCGAATATGCCGCGAACATTACCGCTAAAGCTGGACCCCCTCCCCCCTCCCTCTTCCGCGGGTTTCCATTTAAATCCAATACAACTCAAAATGTATTTACACACTACAACTACTACACTCTCCAGAATGCTTGCTCACTTCACTTAATCTCTCTTTCACTCTAAAAAATCTATACATAAATCATTGAACTCACAACAAAACCATTACAAATACTATTCATAAGCACATAACGAACATTTGCAAATTAATCATATACTACACCAAGTGAAAGAATGGAGAGTTTTATTAATTCTCATCTTGTATAAGATCTCTACAAGCACTAGGATCCATATTTAGACCCATCGTATTCAAATCAATAAAAAAATTTAGAGATTCTTCCTCCTCTTCATCACCTCCTGTAGAATCATCATCGCTTTCTCCCTCTTCCTCCTCCTCAAGATAACTATTTGCAAGGCTTGGCTGACCATCTTCAACTTCTACTACATCTTCCTCTGCATCTTGTGGTGATGGTATGATGGAATCAATTACTGGCTCAATGTCCGTCTCTGCAAAGATAGATCTACCCCGCAGCGTGACTGGAATGACATACCAAAGTCTTCTTTGATATATACATGGCACATAAAAGACCTGTACGTCACACACAAAGAATAAGCTGATATACATAACTTAAATTTTTAATTTAAGTTAATTGCACATAGCCTAAATTACCTACTCGCAACTACTAGGATACACCAAGTTGTCAGTTTTTCCCCGATGGAATTGGGTGGAATCCACCATAATGAGCCCATTTTCATGTCTTTTGACCTCAACCGCAAACCATCGGCACTCAAAGAGGAATTTGTGAAAAGATCTGAAATCCACTTTGATTATTCTCTCTATAGTACCACAATATCTGACCTCATCTGTTGTTGTGTTGAAGTTTCCCATCACGCCACAATCATTAGTGGTCCGACGCTCATCTATCTTGCGGGTGCGAAAATGTCGGCCTTCGAAAATGGAGTTGAAAATGAGACCCTACAATCACAATGCATAAGAGGTTACATCGCATTTCATTAAGTGATTTGCATACATGCATACATAACATATACACACTCACCTAGAGCAAGCATCCTCGTGCATACTCCCATTCTTTAGGGCTTATTTGTTCTCCTTGTGCTTTGGCATTGTTCATGGCATTATGGATCCACTCTACTTGAATCAAATCAGGATATTTTGCAAGCTCTTTAGGAAAAGGAGGTGCATGTCTACCTCCATGGGACCTCTTCCATGCATCTTTATCCCTTTCTCTAGCTGCGCGGGCTTCCAAGTACATATTGACCAATTTGGTCATGATAGTGGCATTGAGTAAAGAGTAGTTGTTGACTATGGAATGAAACTCTCTATCCATGACCAAGAGTGAGCCTTTTCCACTGGGAATGGTTGAGTGCTTCCTAGGATCCTCTTCTTCACTCCACAGACAAGGCAATGATGGATCCACTGTGATGAGATACTGTGAGACAGACACAAATGCCTCTTGCACCACCCAACCTTCTGCCATGCTCGCGTGAAAACATTAAAACCACATATTTTTATTAGTAACTCCATAGCATATAAATGCTATCTATATTGTATTGATTTTGCATACCTCCGGTTGTGACCTCAATCTAACAAAATCCTTTAAAGTCTTCAAGAATCTCTCCAAGAAGAACATCCATCTAGAGTGAACCACCCCACAAATGGCAATCTCCTCAAAAAGTTGAAGCAATAGATGTATTTGGCTAACAAGGATTGTACGTGGGAATGCATCCTCAATAGCACACACTGCCTCTACTACTAGCTGATGGGCTACTGGTATGGCTTCTACTTCTATCTCCTTGGAGCTCACAAATCTACAGGGCAAACGTTATATAGTAGATGAAAAAAAATTCCAAAGTTCATGCATGCACAACATGATATAGTACTTGAAAAAAACCCATTACCTCACAATCTCACCCACTTTGAATATTGCAGCCTTCACCTTAGTGTCCCCATAACCACTAATAGTTATGGGAAGTACAAACTACAAACAATAAAATATCTTAGTGAATGTCAACCTATATATAGAGACACATAGACACCACAAACTGTTCTACTCTTACCTGAAGGATTTTATGCCAATCATGGGATTTCAATCCATACAATTGAGTGGAGCCACCCTTTTTGGTTTTTGTGAAAGCACCTTTGAGTGACCGCATATATCCCTTTGGAGTTCTGATGGATGCAATAACTTGCTTTGTCTTCTCTTGGTCTGCCTTTGACATTATCCACGGTGCTTTTGGGAGAATCATCTTTCACTGCTCCCCCATGCGGAGCGTGGCTGAAGGGGGGAGACGTCTAATGGCTCTTAAATCTTCCCTAGCACCCAATGAATCCTTCTTGCCAATTATGTGATCCCATATAGCTTGCCCAACATTTTTGAATACATGCATAGGGTCCAATAAGTGCTGAATTTTCAACGAAGCCCAATAGGGGAGCGACAAAAAGATTGAGTACCTCGACATACCCTTTGGCAACCCATTGGGAGGCGATGAGGTACCATGATGCTCCTCCCAATGCTTCGCCCAATTAGCCATGTTCCAATGGAACGGCTGCACTCCATTGATAGGGGGAGCATATCTACAATGTGAAGGAGGTAGGAAGCGATGGTTGTTGGGATAGATCACCTTCCCAAGAAGAGGAGGTCTCTCTGTCACAAGGGAAGGGCCACAAGTGGGACACGCACTATGTCCAGATGTTGTCAATCCTGCCAAGAGGTAAACAAACGTTACACATGAGATGATAAACCTAAAGCAAAGAGTACAATTAACATGTGCATACTTACCAGATACCTCTCCAAAGAGTACAATTAACATGTGCATACTTACCAGATACCTCTCCAAATCCTGGGTAATCATGCATGGTCCACATGAGGATGCACTTGATGAAGGCGTTGCGGTTTTGTGGTGGCCGTGAAATGTCAATGACATCTATGCCTCTCCATAGTTCTTGAAGCTCATCAATAAGAGAATGCATATATACATCCATGTTTTTTACCTTGTGCTTTTCTGGAATGAGAAGTGATAGTAAAATGTTTCCCTTTTTTGTTGCCTCCCAAGGTGGAATATTGTAGTTTACAACCACCACCGGCCAAGTGCTCCATGAAGTAGAGTGGTTCCCAAATGGATTCACTCCATCACTTGCTAACCCAATCCTCAAGTGATGGATTCACTCCATCACTAGCTAACCCAATTCTCAAGTGACGAGGCTCATCCCCGAACTCTGGCCATGTGTCCTCTATGTGCTTCAATCCACGCTGGTGAGTCAGTTGGCACTCTCATAATACCATCTGTGTAGCGATTTTTTGCATGCCAACTCAAAAGCTAGCTCGACGTACCCTTCGATCTAAACATGTGTTGGATGCGAGGGATAAGTGGAAAATGCCTCAAAACTTTACGTGGAATTCTATTGCTCTGCATTCCTTCTTTGAACCTAGGCTCCCCGCACGATGGACATGTGTCACAATCGGCATGCTCATTACGAAAGAGCACACAATCATTCACTCAAGCATGAATGCGATCATAATCTATCCCTAATGTAGTCACCACTTTGCGGGCTTTTCGTCTATTCTCTGGCATGTGATTGCTGGCAGCATCTTTCCTAGCAACCTATCACAAGAAGAAAGTACATTAGAAGCTAATTTATGCACTCCACAAGCATCCTTCACAATCTGTATACATACCTCAAAAGTGCGTCGACACTAGCATTGCTTCATCTAAACATCGCCTGAAGGTTAAGGACTTCGAGAGATGCCCTTAAAATGGAGTAAGAGCATCTATCATATAGTGCAGTGTGTGCCAAATCGAGTAGCTCACTCCTTGTTCTTTCGGAAGCTTCTTCGCATGCACACTCTGGTTCATGCTCCTCCTCTCGTGCAAAGAGATCCTCAACCATTCCATGCAAATGGTCGTCTTCTACATCCACGTAAGGAGATGGGATGTGGTCACTCGGATAAGAGGGAGCAGCAGTACTTGGCTGATTTGATGTGCTTCCTCCCTCTCTAATGGATTCCTGGCGCATGCGCTCTTCCACCCTCTTTTCCCCTCCTCCACCAACCACACGCCAACGAGGGGTGACGTCAATAGCCGCTACAATTCGCGGATCGTTTGTTTCCATCCGTGCACGCTTGCGAGGATCGTCCCATAGTCCATAATCTTCTACATGGCTCAAGCATATCCGTCAAAGTCGAGCAATGGCGCATTTGCACCGCACGCATGGGCATGGTAATCGCTCGGCCAACCACCGTGATCTATCCGGTTCAGTGGACGGGCCAAAATCATCCCAAGCAACCTACATTAATAAATTACATACACTAATTAAAATCAAATTACCAAAGAATGTTAATAAAATATCGATAAAAAGTAAAAATTAAACTTTTAGGTAAAAATATCATTTTCAAAGTACTAGGAATACTTTCATTTTATATATATTTTATAAAAAACATAGTACCAATAGATTTTGAGAATCAATAGCAATAATGTCAGAACGTGGCCATCTGTGTATATGGCCCGAATTTGCGCCGCGGTAATAGGTGCGGTAATCAGCGCGGTAATGCACACGGTAATAGGAGCGACAAATCAATTTTCAAATTTTTTATAAATAGGGGCACCCGCATGCCCCGTGAAGTTCAAAGTCCTAAAATTTGAATTTCATTGTCTTCTCCACAGAAGCCGAGAGCGCGAACCTCACAACCTTGAGCTCTACCTCCATCTCTACTCTTCTACTCTCCACCATCTCTACTCTTCCACTCTCCTACCCTCTCCCAACAAGCGCTTCAATTCCATGTAAGTTTTGTTGTTATGTTTTTTGATTTTTTCACACGCATACACACACATGCATACACACACACACGCATACACACATGCATACACTCATACACACGCATGCACACACATGCATACACACACACACTAATTAGTGCATGTGTTCTTTACACACACTAATTAGTGTAAGTAAAGTACACCATAACCTAAATTTGTTAATTAGTGGTTACTTGCAAAATCTAAACATTAATGCACACACTAATTAGTGCATGTGTTCTTTACACACAATAATTAGTGTGTGCATTATTCTAATGCACACACTAATTAGTGTAAGTAAAGACACACCAAAACTTAAATTTGTTAATTATTAATTACTTGCAAAATTTAAACTTGTTAGATTTGTCAAATTTGTTAAATTTATTACTTGCATAACCTAATATGTTAAATTTGGGATTGGCCATGCACACACTAATTAGTGTGTGTTAACACACACTAATTAGTGTGTGATAAGTGTGTGCATTGGCCAATGTGATTGGTCAATGCACACATGCACTAATTAGTGTGTGCATTGGCCAATGTGATTGGTCAATGCACACACTAATTAGTCTATGTTAACACACACTAATTTGTGTGTGATTAGTGTGTGCATTGGCCAATGTGAGTGGTCAATGCACACACTAATTAGTTTGTGATTAGTGTGTGCATTGGCCAATGTGATTGGTCAATGGACACACTAATTAGTTTGGGATTAGTGTGTGCATTGATCAATTGGATTGGCCAATACACACACTAATTAGTTTGGGATTAGTGTGTGCATTGGTCAATTGGATTGGCCAATACACACACTATTTAGTGTGTGATTAGTGTGTGCATTGGTCAATGGGATTGGACAATACACACACTATTTAGTGTGTGATTAGTGTGTGCACAAGCCAATTGGATTGGCCAATACACACACTATTTAGTGTGTGATTAGTGTGTGCATTGGTCAATCGGATTGGCCACTACACACACTATTTAGTGTGTGATTAGTGTGTGATTAGTCCAAGTACACAAGCCAATGCACACACTAATTAGTGTATGTTAACACACACTAATTAGTGTGTGCACAAGCCAATTACACAAGCCAATGCACACACTAATTAGTGTATGTTAACACACACTAATTAGTGTGTGCACAAGCCAAATATTACACAAGCCAACGCTAAAACACACACTAATTAGTGTGTGCACAAGCCAATTACACAAGCCAACACTAAAACACACACTAATTATGTTAAATTAAACAACAATCAACACAAAAACATAAACATACCTCCATGATTAAGTCGTAGGTGACGTATTAGGCCCCAATGGCCGTCCAAGTGATCGCGCAATCGGTCACACTAATCATAAACACAATAATCTCTTATTAGTCAATACACGCACTAATATCTTATTAGCACTCAAGGCTTTGCAACACTCTTTTATAGGTTGTAGACACACATTGGATTCTTTCCACATTGGATTCTTTCAACATTGGATACTATAGAGAATCAAGTGTTAAAAAATCCAATGTTTGAAAAAAATCAATGTGTAAATTTTTAATCATATATTCGAATTTTATACCCTAGTTTAATCTTTGTCGTAATAAATGCAGATCATGCATGTCTTCTTCTTCCACACCACGCTTTCGCAACATTGAGGATTTCATGGCAGACAGGATGTCATATCCCGACGCTCTCTCTGCCTATCATTCACAGCCGTCGCCTCAGTAGTCATCATCAGGGTTCGGCTGGTTTCGGGACACTCTTGGTGGGTCCGCTGCCGTACCTGTGACCGATCCAGATGTGGAGAGGGCATTGCGTCTTCGGGTTGAGTGGTTAGGTTCGCAGCAGACCCTTACGTAGCGCTATTCACCAGCACAGCTAGCAACTTTTGGATTATTAGAGGTCTCTACTCCGATCGGTGGCACTCCATACCTGCAAAGTTTTCCAGCTACAGCTCTAGGTTCAACTTTTCCTTCACAGGGTCCAATGCCCCAGGGTCCGACACCGTTGGGTGCGACGCCACGGGCGTCCACCTATCCATCACCTATCCCAACTTCTGTCCCAGATTCACGTCAGCGCTCTTCTGGCGGTCAGCGTCAGGGCAGCTCGCGCGCTAGCGCCGGTCGATCTCGACGAGGGAGCGGTGCTAGTTGTTGTTTTGGGGGGGGGGGGGGGGGGGGGGGAAGTACTACAGATTCTCCTCCACAGTCACCGCTCCCTACTCCAGCAGAAAATGAGGACCATGACATGCCTTCACCAGATGCTCGTGGGTTATACTACCAGGTTCATAGAGGAGGTATGGTGGATCTCGGGACAGCGCAGGGCAGGAGATTCCGCACACACGTCAACCAATTAATCCACTCCACATACATCAATTGTTTTCTCAAATTTGATCAGCAAGATCCCTACAACCTCACATATATAGAGACAACCATGCACATGCGTTTCCCCAACCCTGAGGGACAACAATTCTCAAGGCAATGGTTGCAAGAGCATGTCAAAACATTTCTGAAGAACAAAAAATCTAGTGTGAGGAGAGCTGCAAAGAAGACAATGGAGTCTCCAGAGCATAGTTATCGGCCAGGAAATGTCCATGATGTGGAGTGGGAGACCGCTATGGGCGAGAAAGAGGACGAAAGGGCAACGAGTGCGAGGATGTATACGCGTCAAGTTGAGGCCAGATCCCATCAGACTCCTACGTATTATGGTTCGAGAGGAAAAACGGCTTGGAAAGACAAATATGTAAGTAAAAATATTAGTTTTATTGTAAAAAATCTAATTTTTTCATTTAATTAATTGGTTGCTATTTTTTGTCAGTATAACATTACCATGAGTCGCCCGACCAGAGATGTGCAGAGATATAGAGAGAACCATACCGAGTATCAAACTTGGTGTTGGTTGTTTGAAAATCAAATGATCTCTCGAGAGGAGTTTGAAAATGCGTGCAGAAGTCTGCAACATGTAAGTTTAATCTTATTTAAATAATCAAATTGTTGATTTTATATCAAATATTAAATAACAAAGTGTTAATTGTTTCTTTTTTATGGTTTTGCAGAGTCAAGGAGTTCCACGCGAAATGCCACCAACTCCCCCATGAGCATCCTCTATTTTGTATACGCGGGCCCCGTTTGCCCTATCCCACATGACCATACTCTATTTTGTACACGCGGGGTTTTTTTTCCCTTTATGTAAATGCAATACCTATCATTTTTTGGCTCAATACCTCCCCCAATTGTAATTCCACTTATGTAAATGAAATTATCAATCTTTTTTTGGTTCAATGTTTCTGATATTTTGTTGTAATTAATAATAATTTTGTAAAATAACTAAAATAAATACAAAAATAGATGACCTTTTGGATGGTCCTGCAAAGGACAATCCAAACGGTCATCTGTTTTTTTATAATAAATCCTGCCGCGGTAATGCCCGCGATAACGCACACGTGGTAATGTTTGCAGGTATGTTTACAGCAAAAAACGCGGTAATAGGCACGAAAATATAGCCGCAACCATTACCGCGGATGTCACCACTAAACCATTACCGCAAACTTTTCCGCAATATTTTCCACGTACGGGAATTTTTATATTTCAAATTTGTTTGTTTTTTTGCGATAATGTGAGCGATAATACCGCGCATTTGTTATAGTGCATCGCCATATTTGAGCTTACTAGTTTAAGCTAGTTGCGTGCTTGGAGCCATTTGTAGCTCGCACACTGTGTATCGGCAAGTTCCTTGCATTGACACGTGCGACATACGCGCACATCAGAATGCCCTCGATGTTCAGTAAAAAGACCTTGTTGCTGCGACAGGATTGTTGTCGCATAAATCAGTAAGTTTATGGTGATTATGGGAGTTGCATTCATAACATGTGATTTGCAAGCTTTTAGCCTAAGCTTGCTCTAGGCTTTGTATGTCATTACATAACATTTCCAACAAGGGTTAGAGGCATGTTTTTGGAGCTTATTTTTCTAGGAAACTATCCGCAACCGGAAGTGTAAGACTTGCATTTGGGAATTGTCACGATGCATCTTTTTAGTCGAATCCCTGTGGCCTAATTGAAAGTTTATCATGACCAGGCCCATGGAGCCCTACGCCAATTGGTTGCAACAATATGCTGGAAGGCTTCCTCTTCTTAAGATTGGTTATGGAGCCATAGAGTCATGGATTGGGTTGAATGTCAATCCAAAGCTAAGCACGAAAGATGATCTTCATTGTGGTGCCTAGGTTTATAAGTTTATCATGACCAGGTCCATGGAGCACTACCTCAATTGTTTGCAACATTATGCTGGAAGGCTTCCTCTTCTTAGGATTGGTTATGGAGCCATAGAGTCATGGATTGGGGTGAATGTTAATCCAAATCTAAGCACAAAAGATGATCTTCATTGTGGTGCTTAGGTTTATATATTGTGAGTTTATCTATTACCATCAACGAGTAGTTTATCAACATACAACAGATGGAGTTAGGGGAGGAGCCTACCTCGGTCAGGCTCAAAGAGGTGGAGGTGGAGGTTCTATGGCCAACCATGGAGGTAAGAACTTCATTAGCTCAAGAGAACATTGCAACTCATCCAAGGGGTAGTGTAGGAACATTCTAAATGTTCAAGTTGGTATCAAAGTGTTAATGATTGTTTACTGCATAAGTACACAGAGCATAACTACATTTGTGTACATAGAAGTATCCTTTGATGACTTGCTTTTTCATCATAACTTTTTTCCCCTATTGAAAGGTAGTGCCATCGTCTATTCCCAGACGCCTTGTTAATCAATGTCAGCGACTAGCCATGTCTACAATCTTCTAATCGGTTAATTTCAAATAATCCCACCTTTAAACAATTTCTTTTTTTTTGGGCAAAACCCACAATATGTGGGTGAATATATTTAAGAAAACCAAAAAAATTACATGAAAATCCGTGCTGAGACCCAGCCACGGATGCCAACCATTATCATCGGATACATAGACTGAGCAACAATTCTACCATAGGTCGCCACCTAACTTGCATAGCCTGCCACCCCACACGAAGGTTATCCCCATGAAGCATCGACTCATAATAGGAAACATTACATCGGCTATTCTAAGGGCCACCCGACCCAAGAAAATATCACAAAAGACCTAAGGGAGAACGAGTACTTACCGAGAGGGCAAGGCCCGATGCCCCATCACCAAGACGAGCTCCTCGAAGTGCCACCATGACGCTGTCAGGTGCAAGCCAAGTGAAACTGGATCCAACCATCGCTCAACACCATCATTAAGAATCAGCATGACTCCAAAAAAGAAGAAGAGACTCCAGGCTTTTACGGAGAGCCAAGCATTGAAAACTGAGCCACAGGAACTTGTCGATGCCACATGATGCAGACATCTGCCACATGCCGACCTCCTACCGACATGCAACACAAGGGAACATGAACATGATGTGTGTACTTCTCACCAACAAATCCAAGCAAGACCAGGCTCCGTAGGCCACAATCGCCATCATACCACCCGATCGAAACGGAATACTTCCCTCTTGAGCGAAGAGGGGCTATCGCCAAACCTCAAACGCACAAATTTGAAGGGTGAGGAACAGAGCCGAAAATTGCAACCCTTCCTGCCCTTCCTTTGCTGCTAGCCCTGCACATGCCGGGAAAATTTATAATAGCCCTTCCTAAGGAAGGACAGGTTGTTCGACTGGCCCTGCCCCAAGGAAGGGCATATTTTTGCAAGGCCTTCCTAGGGAAGGGCAACCTCTCAAAGTGCCCTGCAAAGATTAATCATGCAAATGCTTGGGATTGGGACTTTTGGACTTGTACCTGGAGGATGTTCTATGGACTTTGAGAGTCACTAATGAGTATGGAATCTGATTTTGAAGGTTGTTCAAGCATACATTGCCATGCACCTTTAAAAAAGTTAAGGTAACTTTTTAATATAGGTAATTTGAGGTAAGCTTTTTAATATAGGGAATTTTAATGTGTTGGGCAGACCATAGAGGCGATGAAGTGCAAAGATTGAAGTTTAAAGTTTGAACTTGAGAGTTGAAAGTTCAATCGCTCGCGAGTTTTCTAGTGAGGGCATCGGGCTTGAGTGACGAGTCTCGTCACTTGTCTCTCTCATCCACCAACTGCTGACACGGAGCTTCTATATCCAAGTTCCAATTGAGATGAGGAGGTTTGAGGGATGCCATGTAATCAAGGCTAGTGGGTTGGAAAAAGAGAGAAGTAAGTACACTAGAGATTAACTCAAAGCATCAATGAATAATGCCTTACTGAAGGAAATTACGGAGAGAGTAAAGATTAAGCACTCTTGTTGCTCTCCACTTTGATTTGGTATACAAAATCTTTTGAAATTGTTCTCAGATACCGATTGATTCTTACAAGGGCTCAGACTCACGATCAACTACAAGCTCCACATTCTAGAATTGCCTAGCACTCTCCCATTATCCATGAACTGCAAGCTCCCATCGGGAGTCCCTTGGGCGACCTCTAGGTTGTGATTCAAGACGACTCCAGAGTCCGCGATTGCAAAGGTCCTTCAAGTCTCAAGGCTCCTTCACGAATCATGATTCACATAGTGCTAGCCTCCTGGTTTTCTAGGCATGCTCCCAAAGCCTATTTATACGAACCCATACTTATCACTTCATCATGTTTAAGATGGAACCATGTCTGATGATTAGGATGCTACAATTTATGTATATAATGTTATAAGGATCTTATTGTTTGTTATTGGTGATTCTTAGGAGACGAGAACGACTTAGAGGGAACTTGGAAGTTGGAAGTTTGAAGAGATGTCTACCCTAGCTTCACAGAGAGAATAGTGATAGCGGTAACTTCATGAGCTCAACAATGGAAGGTCTGTAACTCGAGGGGAGACTCTTCATGGTTACAATTCTAGCAAAGGGTACATCCAACAAATTCCAAGATGCATGATGTCGTCATCACAGCTGCATTATAGGACATTTCAAGTTCCAAATATTTGCATGTTCCATTTATAGCTTACTACTTCTCTTACTCATTGTGTATTTTGTAGGAAATGATTTTTAGTACTGATGTGCGATGTCTTCAAAGTGCACCCTTTCTCATTGTACTTTAGAAATTTCTTTACAAGTTACAATTGTTCGAAAACACATGTGAAAAAACTGGATTTTTGTAAAGATTTGATCGGAAGGGCAGGGAAAATTTTTCCCTTCAGTTTGAAGGTCGAAAATGCCAAACAACCCTTTCCATGGGACGGGCACTCTTGAAAATTTCCCTTCCCTAGGATGGGTAAGGGTGCCCTGCAATTTGCAGGCCTGGTGAGGAAGGATCCCAAGAGGTCGGGCATAGGTCACCAAGGGTCCCCCCTCCCAAGGACGACTCGAGAGTCGGACTACCAGCGCAGCACTGGTCCCGACCCCCAAGAAAACAAAGACACCACGCCCGTCCTCAACCTAGCCCCTGCAGCCCATGATCCATCCCACTCCTTTAAACAATTCCTTTAAAAAACTTTAATTCTTTTCAACTTTCCTTCCTTTTCCAAGTTTTTTGTTTTTTTTGCATGGTATCTTTGCACATGCAATTTGCAAAGTTTTAGACTAATGGATCCAAATTATTGAAGAGCACAATGTACACGCCGTTTTTCTTGTATGTCTTGGAACAAAAACTTTTTAAAGTCTAGAAATCGAATCCTTTCTATTCTATGGAATCTTGACAGATTCCCTCTCAACTGAACCCACCATTGTCAGAACTAAGTAGCTCTACTACTCGGTCACTTTCTAATACATGGAATCTGTGAAGATGTTGTTTCAAATTGGCCTCCTTCTGACCTCAAATGCAATACTCGATCAACACCCTACCTTGCTCTACTGACCTCCACCCTACTATATTTTCCCTACCCTTGCATCATCCACCTCGCTCTTGCCTTGCAACACACTAACGAACGGCCCTCATCAAGATGTTCTACCCTCAAAAAAACGAGAGAGAGAGAGAGAGAGAGAGAGAGAGAGAGAGAGAGAGAGAGAGAGTCTGCAGCTACGTCGTCGCTTGTAGGAAAACCAAATAAAGAGAGAGACTTCTGTCCTCGAGCATAGAGAGAGAGAGAGAGAGACTCTGGGTCTGCAGGTCTTCGCCGTCGCCTGCAGAAAAACCAAAGGAAGAGAGAGACTCCGGGCTTGGAGCACACACACACACACACACACACACACACACACACACACACACACACACACACACACACACAGAGAATGCCTCACTGACGTATTCATTCAGCACTCCTTTCTCCCTCTGCTGGGGCTTAATCCTCTTTAGTCAACTACAAGACTGTCTTAGCAGCTGTGCTGCTGATCCCATGCCCTAGATCACCAACCAACTTCCTATTGTAACATACGCCACTCTCTCTCTCTCTCTCTCTCTCTCTCTCTCTCTCTCTCTCTCTCTCTCTCTCTCTCCGTATATGTTTCTCTGCAACATGTGTGACGTGTCTTGAGGCACAGATTTTGTTGCGCCACCTCTCAAAGATGCACCCCATTCAACTACCCCTAATATTTCATCATAAATTCCCAAAATGCCCTTCAAAATTGTCCAAATTCTAGGAATACCCCTAGTTGCGAGATTAAATATCTCCGAAGATTAAAAAAATTATAGCTTTCCAATACAAGATGCTAAAACTAGAATTTGAGTGTAGGCTTTGAAAATGAATTGATTCATGATTTTTAGACATAAGGTAATTTGTCATAAATCACCTTAAATATCCCTGGTGTGTAGTTTTCCACAAGAAGACTGATTGTCTATCAATACAACAAGATGATAAAACTAGAATTTGAGTTGGTTATAACTAGAATTTGAGTTGGTTATGTAGGCTTTGGAGATGAATTGCTTCATTAATTTTAGACATAATTGCCTTTTTTTTTTGCAAGATAATTTGTGACAAATTACATGCTAGGCACTCAAAAACAGTTCTCAATTGTCAAAAAAGGAATAAAGATTAGAAAATCTTGAATAGATACAAGGTATTTTGGGCATTTTGACAAATTAAAGGGATATATCTTTCTCTCTCTCCTTCCCTCTCTCTCCTCCACGTGTTATCTCCACTCCTCAAAACACTCAAAGAAGCGACAACTTAAAACATTTGGCTTTTCTTTCCTTGTCTTAAAGTAAAAGTCTTTAGTCTTTCATGGTATCTTGTAAGATACTTCTTAATGAGACGTGTGTGCCAACCTACTACCATGCGTTGAGCTATTCAACTCATCTGGCAATCTATTTCAATACATCTAGTGGCTCCTCCTTCAAACAAGGTGAAAGTTCACTATGGCCTACATAAGGCTATTCGAAGAATTAATAATAAAAGTTTTTTTTGTCTGCTCAAGAAAGGCCTTAGTATTGGGCTGCATTAGGCGTTCTTTCGCGGATGACGTCCACGTGGACGGCTAAACTTAGGGCACATATTTAGAGCCTTTGAAAGAGAGGACGAAAGGTGCAGAGTTGGTGGAAAAGGCCTGTACTGTGGAGAAGACGTGCGGAGTATGAAGATGCCGACACTTTTCCACACCCTGCTTCATCTTCTTATGCTCGCAATTTGAAGCATCATCGCAGGCTCAGCTACACCCATTTCTCTGTCGAGACGAGCTATTGAGCTAGCCCTCTTCTCCTGGCAAGCTACCTTTATAGAACCTTCCATCTTCCTCCAATATTTTCTTGGCATTGCGGCTTCTTTCTTTCACAGTAGCGCCCATGATGTCTTCCTCAAAGAAGCCCAAGTGTAGTGCTTCGAGGCCGTGTAAAACACAGAACACCTTCAGAGGTTGCTGTGATTCCTTTTGATTTACCCCCCTTCACGTCATGCTCACTTAACTCCTGCCTATGCGCACCCTGCCATCTCTTTTGCTAATACTCTCCGCTCCTGCTTTTTTGCATGCCACTTAATTATCTTGAAGATCCACTTACTGCAGTTTCTAGGACACACGCCATGCATTGAATCTGGCCATAAAGGCCACGCTGACCATGCAAATAGAGGTGCTCTGTACTACGACAGAACTGTTGGAGAAGCATCCGCCCCAATCTTTTCTACACAGTGCTTGGCTCAAACAGCAGGATGTTGTGGCAAAGGAAATCGTCATCATCACCTCACCTTGCGTTTACTGCAAGATGATGCTCTCCATCTCGCTCCTCTGCACCGCCCTTTCTCACAGACTGGAAGTAAAGCAAACTTTTTGACATTCGGTAAAGTAGGCCAGGAGAGCATGGGCACCCCATGCAAGATGGCTTCCATGGTCACTTTGGGTGAGGAGGCATGCCATAGACGACAATTAATAGCCGTATTTGATAGCTTGCCCTTAGATTTCAATTGCTTTCCTAAATTTTCTCTGTCAAAAAATGGGGCCAACTATTCGACAATGTCTGCTTCTTGCAAGTTTATTGCCCTACCTCCTGCCTCGTTGCCAACCACTTATCTTCCTCCCTCTCCATCGACTTTGCACCAATGGTCTTTGTCAATCTGCCAACACGAAGGATCCTCAACAATGGTGTCGATTTCCTTTGTATGCATTAATACCTTCAATATGTTGATTATCATCATAGAAAAAGATACTAATTTGAAACCCATGCTCTACCTGTCAGATCGTTTCTCTTCCTCCCCCCTTAGCATGAGTTCTTCAACCTGCTTTGCTTGTCAGATGTTTTCTATTTCCCTCTACTTCCTGACAACACCTGCACAAATCCTTCCATTGGCAGGCCCTCGTGATTCCTCACCTTGTTTAAGAGAACAAAAAAGTGATTAATTTTTTAAAACATTTGTTATCACAATAAATTTGTTTTTTGAAAAAAGTAAAACAATAAACTATTTAGATTATAATATATTTCAAAAATATAAAAAATAGTGTTTGAAAAACCACTTGGAAGCATTGTAGCAAATTGAGAGAAATAAAGGTGAAAGAAGACGAAAAAGATTATGTCTGACCCAATTTTCAATGGCCCTCTTTAAAGAGAGAGGTACACAAATGTCAACGCCTTTTACAAAAAAATAGGAAGTTTTAAATTTATTTTTTGCTATGTGGCATTAATTGGCCAGCTTTATCCAATGGTCCTCAATTGCATAAAAAAAACAACGCTTCACTAAAGACTCCTTATGTAGTCCAAAAATTAGGCTATGCACCTCCCCTCTCAACTTTCTGCCGGCACGTTCCTTCACACCATAGACACCCTCGTCAGCAGCCAGATTCCGTCTCAGCTTCTGATGAGAAGATGCACATGCCCCCCGCCCCCCCCCAACATGAATTCTCTCACCCATGTCATCGTTGTGCGCAAGGAGGCTCTCCCTAGCAATTTCACCCTCGTGTATTCTCTGTGCTTGCTCCAAGGTCATGGATTCTCTCACCCATGTCAACGTCTTGTGCAAGGCCACACGTCTTCAAGGTGATTGCATATGAAGACAAGCCTACCCTTTGATGACGCGTGAAGTGCCATGCATGAGAGAGAGAGAGAGAGAGAGAGAGAGAGAGAGAGAGAGAGATGTCAAATTTGCCTGCCTTCCATGCAACTCACAACCATTTTCAGTTGGAGTTCATATATGTTTTTGTGAGTTGATGCCTCATGAGAGAGAGAGAGAGAGAGAGAGAGAGAGAGAGAGAGAGAGAGAGAGAGAGAGAGATTGCTTCCTACACTCATTTTCATGCGCGTAGAGAGAGAGAGATGCCAAATTTGCATGCCTTCCATGTAACTCACAACCATTTTCAGTTGGAGTTCACAAACGACGTTTTTGTGATTTGATGCCTCATTTTTTACGTGTTCACAGATTGCATGAGGAGACCTGTGTTGATTCTCGTCTTCTTTTTTTTTTCCCAAAAATTGTATCACCTACTATAACATTTTGGTGCCTAGTTGGTAACATTTTATTATTATAATAAGGTCTTTTGGTCCTCCTCTTATCACATTTTGGTGCCTAGTTGGTAACCTTTTATTATTATAATAAGGTCTTTTTGTACCATCCCCTTCACACGTCCTCCTCCTATTGCCACATGGGTGTCTGCATGCCACCGTTCGTTTGTCTCCCTTCCCTTGCTTCCCTTTTGTGCTTGCCTTGCGTAGAACATGGCCTCCACGCTCCCTTGTCGTCTCCATGGCCACCACCTAGCCTGCACATTGCCTCCACGAATTTTTTCCTACCATCGGATTCTGCCTTTGCCCTATGTTACCAGACCACCATGGCCTCATTGTGTGGTTTCCCAATCCTATGACCTCTCCTCCAATCAAATCACCTTAAAGACACGTTCCCTAGGCGATCCCTCCACGATAACTTCTCTAGGATGCTCTCTTGCCACCTTAAAAACACAAAAAGTAGGCCACATTAACAACATAATTATTCTTCCACATGCTCTCCTCCCTACGATCGCTCCACAACAACATGTCTAGGATGCTCTCATCCCTGTTGAGGTTTCTTGGTGTTGATTGTGGGCGACCCGCCCAGGGGTATAGAGCGCAATCAATCCACCAAGGGGTATAGAGTTCCAATGTCCCATCATATAAATACTCGATCACACAAATATAGGGAGCTGATTGCAAATGATGGATGCTTTACACTTTGTTTGTAAGATGAAGAACTGAAATCCATTGCATGTAGACAATATAGCCGTCTGTGTGTGTGTGTGTGTGTGTGTGTGTGCGCGCGCAGGTGTGTGTGTTTGAGTGTGTGTGTGTGTGTGTGTGTGTGTGTGTGTGTGTGTGTGTGTGTGTGTGTGTGTGTGTGTGTGTGTGTGTGTGTGTGAGGTGATGCCTCTTTGCCTCATGAGTCCCATCTGGAGGCTCTTCACTTCTCATTCATCTCATGTAGGCTAGCTCTCACTGATGAGTTTGATCTCTTCCTGAGCTTGTTTCTGTGCCACATGGAGTCCAATGTCCCTTCATATAAACACTTGATCAAGCAAATACAAGCAGTTGATTGCAAGTGATGCACACTTTACACTCTATTTGCAAGCTACAAAACTAAAAGCCGTTGCATGCAGACAATATAATCGAGTCTCTCTCCTCTCTCTCTCTCTCTCTCTCTCTCTCTCTCTCTCTCTCTCTCTCTCTCTCTCTCTCTCTCTCTCTCTCTCTCTCTCTCTCTCAGGCGGTGCCTCTTTGCGTCCCGAGTCCCACCCGCAAGCTCTTCAACTTCCCATTCATATCCCACAGGCTAGCTTGCGCTCACAAATCTCATCTATCTATACTATATATAATGCATCTTAAAATATTCAAGCAAGGAGAGTGCATCTATCACCATATACATGTGGTAGTGATGTGTGTGAACACACTAGGACCGCCGGAGCATTTTTCCCTCTTTAGGAGGTTTTTCCACCTGTGCATTGTATATACACCCATCACTCTAGGTCTATCTATATTTTCATTGCACACTAAGTAATACACTCTCTGTTGTGTGCCTTGAGCTTCCTTCATTTTCTCCAAGCTGTGTACATTTCTCTGCAACCCTAATTCCAACAATTGGTATTAGAGCAGGTTGCGTCCTCCCGAGCTTAGTCGCCGACAGCTCCAGCATACACCTACGCACTTTCTTCGATTTTAGTGAGCTTTGGTGACCGTTCGTAGGTCGACCAAAATTTTGGACAAGCTCGAAGAGCTTAGTCTGCTCAGATTTCTGATTCGGGCTCATTTCGGCCTCCGTTTCCACTACAAGCAATACTGCACATGCTATTTTGTCATTTTGTGCAAAATTTATGTCAGTGCCATTTTTTGCATAATAGTTCCTTATGGTCTTCTACGGTTTGTGCTATATAGCACGTGTTATTCCCACTCTCTTTCTCCTCTTTTCGAGCAGTTTTCACATCAGGGGCAGCATTTGCCATGGCTGACAACAACACAGATGTGTTCAAGATGTTTGCTGTTGCTGCTACTGAGGACAGATTGGATGGGGACAATTACCCTATGTGGTCTTATATGATGCAACATGTTCTTGTGTCGAAGGGCGTATGGAACATTGTGCAGGGTATTGATGTACGTCCTGCTTCTGAGGATGTAGGCGATGTTGAGGATGTTGCAGGTCTTGCTGCACGGATTGCTGTTGTTAGAGTTGTTTTGCCTATTGCAGAACAAGCTTGTTGGGATGTAAAGGATGCAAAGGCTCATGCATTGATTGCATTGTCTGTAAAGTGCACCATTACTCCTCACATTTGTTCAGTGAAATCTGCAAAACAGGCTTGGGATATTCTAGCAGGTCTTTATGCAAGCTGCAATGAGGCTAAAATTTCTTTGATGCGCAAAGAGTTGGAATTGAAGATTATGCATAGCAGAAGTAGAGGTACAAAGGTCTTCAATAGCAAAGTAGATAGATTAGGAGAGGTAGTGGGTACGGGCAATGTTGCAGCCCAAGATGAGGTAGTCTATCCAAGTGTTGTTTCTACTCTTGCAAACCATATGTGATTCACTTAATACCCATGTTGATGAAACTAGGGTTGTGGGTACATTGAGAAGGAAGATGGTATACATTATATTGGATGTGAATGGCCTACATGAAGAGGTACCCACTAACTTACTTCAGAGGGAGACCAAGAAGTTATGTGCCTATTGTGGCAAAATCCAATTATCACGTAATCACCACTTCAAGGGTTCGGGGAAAGAGGAACTATGAATTTGTTGATGTCCTCAATTACTATAAGAGTCAGCAACAACACATGAGAGAGGTTGATTGTGATTGGAAGACACAACATTTTGGG
This sequence comes from Adiantum capillus-veneris, assembly GCF_014529385.1. Classification (NCBI taxonomy): domain Eukaryota; kingdom Viridiplantae; phylum Streptophyta; class Polypodiopsida; order Polypodiales; family Pteridaceae; genus Adiantum; species Adiantum capillus-veneris. The sequence continues at coordinate 40,321,379 of NC_140943.1, read as the reverse complement.
CAATGAATTTACTTGTGATTATAGTACAACGTAGTCCATAAACTTTGGTACAACGTTTTCTCTCTACTCTTTAGAGAGGCTCCCCTTTGTAATTTACCCCAAAATCTTGGGAAGCTTTCTGAACTAATGGAATGACAGACTTTTTTTTTGGTTTCTTGTAGTAAAATTTGTAAAGTTATTATAGGATTTTTTTTTTGTGTATTATAGCAAACTGCTACTTATTACGCCATATGTCACATGTTATATGACACATATGCTACACATTGTACATTGTGCATAGTATGTTGTATTCATGCTACATAGTCTAGTATAGGTATGCCACTACTTGTGCTATGTTCTATATAGTGCATAGTACACTTGTAAATTGTACATTATAGTTGTGCCACACCTTGTCTATGTGCTATGTGATGTTATATAGCACGTGGAAAATAGCATAGACTACACATGGTAGGCATTGTACATTGTGGATTGTGTAACAAAGATGTGTCAAACCCAATGCTATGTGATATGTGGTATATAGAACACACCACATACAACATATGCTACACATTTACAATGTAAAAAGTGTAGTATAGATATGCCACACCTTTAGCTATGTGCTATATAGCACATAGTACGAATGCTACACATTATAGTCATAGTGTATTGTAGAACTGCCACACACTTTGCTATGTGCTCTATAGCACACAACACATATCATAGAGTACAGATGGTACACATTTATAATGTATATAGTGCAGTATATATATGCCATTGATTGGGCTATGTGACATATATCACATAACATATAGCACATGGCATAGATGATAGAGTACACGTTGTATATAGTGTACTACATATCTACCACACATTGTGCTACATGTAGTACACATACCTTGTGCCAGAACTATCTTATGCTATGCATCAAATATATTACAAGCTCATAGAAAGTTAGATTCAAGTGATAAAAAACGTGAGATACAATAACTCAGGAAAATTGAATATTGCCAAGTGAGACAACAATTCGATACAAAAGGTTAGAAAAAATGAACTATTTCCACTTTTTGATCCAGAATACATTGGTTGACTAAGGACATATTGTATGGTGCAGGTTACAAAGAGATTAATATAAGCCTAGTACGAAGGTATCATGCTACCACATAAGGATTGTATTGTAATTGGTTTCATGTAGTTCCACATACAAATAATATGTCTTTGATGTAGCATCTACCAAAGGCATGTCAAACTTGATTGCACGGACAAGGTGAGAGTACAGGTTAGTAACTCCATTATCATCAAGAAGAGTGTAGTGATTTGGATGTTCCTCTTTTTGTTGATAATAACACCTTGCTGTGACAACATAAGTATTCTTTGCACATTTGTTTTTCCATTGATCTCTTACAATGGATTTTGTCATCCACAATCTCTTAAACATGCAAGTTATATCAACTTATGCATATTGGTGCTCGTGGGTTTATGAAAACTTCATCCTTGGGTAATTACTTGTACTTCATGAATTTCATTAATGATTACTCTAGGTATGTATGGGTGTATTTGCTTAAAGCTAAGTCCGAAGTGTTCAAGTGTTTTAAACAATTTTTGGTTTTTGGCTGAAAATGTCTCTAAATATACTATGGACATCCACCCTCCGTTCAAATTGAGGGGGGAAGTATATGTCTCATGAATTAAATGCATTTATGTCTAGTCATGGGATAAAACACCAATGTACAATGCCGCATACACCTTAACAAAATGGTGTTGCTGAAAGAAAAAACAGGTCCCTTATGGAGATGGAAAGTTGTATGGTCAAGAGTCAAGATTTACCATATTTATATGTGCTACTTATGTACTTAGTAGGTCTCCTATCAATTCCTTGTAGTCTATGACTCCTTATGAAGCATGGCATGATAAAAATCCATCTATTGATCATATGTTTTAGCTTATGCTTTGGTGCCGCAAAAGCAACACAAAAAATTGGATGATAAGACTGTCAAATGCATTTTTGTTGGTTATAGTTCTGAAAGCAAAGGTTACAGCATGTTATACCATATGAAAACAAAAAGTAGCTTGGTTTCACAAGATATTGTATTTGTGGAAGATTTTCTTTAGCCTTTGTTATCATGTACCAGAGATAACAGTGTAAGCTAACAATACATTTATGACACTTTGTTACCTCTTTTTAATGGTGAAAACTTGAAATTTTGAATGTAAGTTCCAATGAGGAAAATGTGTGGTTTATGAGGGTTTTTGAGAGAGTTACAGATCAGCCTATTATGGATGCAGATGTACATGATGTGGATAGGGAAGAGGCTAGGGATATGCCAGAATGGCTAGTGCATACTTCGTGTGATAGTAAATTGGATATATACATGTCTACTTGTACTTTTTTAGGTTCTCACAATGCATTGTATGCATCAGATTGTTATGCATTGGTTGTTTCTAGTTTATGTGATGAAGAGGAACCTCTTTCTTTTGATGAAGCACAAAATTCAAAAAATTGGATGGCTGCAATGAAATCCGAATATGATACACTTATAGAGAATGAAGCATGGACTTTATATGAATTACCTCTTGGTAAAAATTCCATTCATACAAAGTGGGTTTACAAGTTGAAACGTGAGTCGGATGGTAAGATTGATCGCTATAAGGCTAGACTTCTTGCAAAAGGTTATGCATAGTAGAAAAGCATTGAGTATGAAGAGACTTTTTCTCTCACTTGTCATATGAGTAATGTTTATTTTCCATACACATTGATAGCTCATTTTGGATGGAATGTACATCAATCTGGCATTGTTACTGATTTCTTGAATGGTGAAATATTAAAGAAAAGTATATGTAACCCAAACTTGCGGTTTTGTCAAGGAAAAAAAGAAAAGAAAGTGTGAAAATATAAGAAAGATTTATATGGGTTGAGCAATTTCCTCGAGCTAGGTATGGAAAAGATGACACCCATGTGGTTAAACAAATCCTTTGTAACAACTCAGCTGAATGCGCTTTGTGTGTCAAACATGAGGGTGTTGTTTTGTATGTAGATCATTTGTTGATTATTGGCTTGAATGAGATACACGTTGCTGAATTCAACGCTGAGTTGAATGCTACTTTCGAGATAAAAGACTTCGGAATTTTGCATCATTACTTGGGTATACAGTTTAACCACTGTGACGGAGGTATTTCTTTGTGTCAATGAAGATAGATAGAGACATTTTTATATAAGTCCGGACTTGAGGACTGCAGACCTATTGCTACTCCAATGGAAACACGTTTAAAATTGAGCCTTTATGACATTGGAGATCTTATGGGTATCACTCTTTATCAAAGTTCTATTGGATGCCTTATTTATGTATGCAATATGATCCGGATATTCAATTTGCAGTCTCATAGGTTGGCAAATTTATGCATATTCCACGGTCTAATCATTGCTAGATTATTAAAAGAATGATTTTTTGGACTTAGATTGGATTAACTTTTATGACACGGTCCTATTTGGATGTGTGGAGCTTCAGAGAATGGTAGTTTAAAGCGAGAGGATTGTATCTTAGATCAAGAAGTGATGTTGAATATATACCAAAACCTTTTCTTGAACACTTGATCGAGCCATTTGAGTAAACTCAAATAATGGCTAACATGGATGTTTGTGTCAACTAGTCCACACCCACTTTATTTTGTGATGAAGAAGACTACGACATTGTTCCTATCCAAATGGTAAATATTGTGCCATTGGAGAATCAACAAGTTTTCTTATATCATTATTATGACACTATTGATGATGAACTAGAGGAGGAAACTCTCAAAACTGAGGATTCCAACTCTAAAAAGAAGCATAGAAGAGCAAAAACTATTGTTGCAAGGAGGAGAAGAAAAATTCTTTGAATTTTTCGATCAATGTCAAAGATGATAAGAGAGGTATAGGAAAAAATGAGTGTGAACTAAGGAGACGTAAATTTGTGCCGAAAATCAATTGAACAGCTCATGAAACAACTTAGTGAACCAAGAAAATCTTACAAAGGGCCATAACACACCAAGAAAATTAATCTACTGGAACCTAGGAAGGAAACCTACATACATAGACACCGACATGTCTCAAGAAGAAGAGAATATCCTCGTCTTAGAAGCTTATTTATGGATGTCTTTGCATGGTCCTATAGAGATCTCAAGGGAGTAGATCATGAAATCTATTATCAAATATATCCATGCGAGAGTATGCCAAGCCAAGTAGATAGAGACCCTATATTTATAATGAGACCTTCACAAAAAAGATCAAGAAAGATATTGGAAAACTTAAAGAAGCAGAATTCATCTATGAAATTGATCACCATGATTGAGTGTCCCCAATCGTGGTGGTACTAAAAAAAATGGTAAGCGAAGAACGTATGTTAAGCTCAAAAAGGTAAATGTAGCAACTATAAGGGAAAAATACCCTCTTTCTATCACTCATCATGTCCTAAAAAGAGTGGCTAGAAAGGAAGCTTACATCTTTCTAGATGGATTCTCTGACTACAACCAACTATCCATTGATCCAAAGGACCAACATAAAATGGCTTTTGCCCACAAAATGTGCATATAGATTCATGGCTTTTGGATTGACAAATGCTCAAGAAATGTTAAAAAGGGTAATAATCCATGCTTTCAAGGAATACTTGCAAAGATTCTTAGAGGTTTATATGGATAATGTATGCGTGGAATCATCCAAACAAGAAGACCATTTTGAGTACCTTAAGAATATCTTTGAGAAATGTGGCCTATATAGGATATGTTTAATTCTTGAAAAATGTGTTTGCATGGTTAGGCAGGGCAAAATTCTTGGACACATTATCTCCAAGAATGGGATTGCTAATGGATAAAGTGCCAATAATTGATAAATTTCTCAGGCATGATGTTATTGCTAAGCCCATGTATAGCATGATAACTTAGTTTTTCTGGATTGAAGAGTACAAGGAGTCATTTCAAAAGCTCAAGAAAGATTTATATTCAACTCTAATCTTGAAAACTCTAGATTGGAATAATTTTTTTCACATGTATAATGATGCTTCAAAATTTTCTATTGGTAGAATATTGGCACAACTAGGAGAGGGAACAATGGATTTTCCATGTCATAAGATAGTAGGCAATTGAACACAACAAAAAAAATTTCCATCAAGATACACAAAAGAAGGATTTGAAATGGTTTATGCTGTCAAAAATTTCAAAAATTGCTTATTGGCAAATAAGTTTGTCTTCTTTGTAGATCACCAAGCACTACTTTATCTCATCAACAAACCATATAATATGAAAAGAATAGTGAAATGGTTCATCATCTTACTAGAATTTGACTTTACGGTTAACAACATCACCACACATTAGAGAGATGATCACTTATCAAGGAGGATCACCTCTCAAGGGAACCTTCCAAGGGAGTTAATGATTATTATCTAGATGTATATCTACTCTATGGGGAGATGATATTGAAATGGTCACAGGATCTAGTCACTCTAATGACCATAGCATAAGTAGATTCACTGATTCCACTTCCTATAACACCAAAGTCATCTATGTAGAAGATGTTAGCAAGAAGACTATACCAAAAAAATAGAGATGGAATTCTACTTTTGTGCATAAGGAGTAGACTAATGACCTCAGTCAAGCTCAAACAACAATGGTGGGGATCCATTTTGCGATAGACCAAACCTTGAAAAGAGTTACATGGTTAAGGGTTTATTGGAAAAACGTAAAATGGAATGTTCATGCCTATGTGAAAAATTGCTCCCAATGTAAACAGAGAGCAGTTATACCTCATGCTACTTTATTCCATATATTTCTTGCACCAAAGTGGAGAAAGTATTTGGTGGAGTATTTGACAAACCAAAAATTTCCTAAAGATATGAGTAAATTAAACCAAAGATGAATCAAAATTGAGGCTATGAATTACACCATAATAGACCAAAAACTATACCAAAGAGGAAAGGATCAATAGCTAAGACTATGTGCTGATGAAGACAAATGCATTCCTATCTTGGAAGAGGAACGCGGTGGTCTACTAGGGGGTCATTTCTCTCATGAAGCCACAACTAGAGAAATTTTGATGGCTCACGTATGGCGGAAACTATATTTCTTGTTACTAAAGAATCTGTCAAAATATGTGACTCTTGCCCAAGAGCTAAAATTCCAACCAAAATAGATAGCATGCCATTGCAACCAATGATGGAAGCAAGAGCATTTGATAAGTGGGGTATTGAATTTTCTAGCCCTATACAACCACCTTCTTATAAGACTCAATTGAGCACAATATATCATTGTAGCCACAGTTTATCTGACCAAGTGGGATGAAGCAAGAGCCACTAGGAAGAACGATGCATGAACTATGGTTGCATTCTTCTATGAATATATATTCATGAGCTATCGACTTGCTATTAAGCTTGTGAGTGATTGAGGAATGTATTTCCTCAATGACGTGAGCAAAAATTTGCTAAACAAGTTTATGGCTATCCATAACAAATCCGCACCATATCATCCTCAAGCAAATGGCCAAGCAGAACACACGAACAAAATCCTTAGCTTTGTGCTTACAAGGATTGTGAGTTCTAGATGTAATGACTAGGAGATGACATTCATCTCTTTGGGCTTATAGGATTTTTTACAAAACAACTTTGAATGCTACTTCTCTCATCAACGTGCCTTCTAGACTTGATGCAATCCTACCAATGGAATTCTGACTTCCAACAATCAAAGTTGCACAAGGCTTAGAATGGAAGGGTAAAATGAAATGTCTAAACAGTTAGAGAATCTTGAACAATTAGTGAGCAAAGGCTGGTAGCCATTGCACACATCTATGCTCAAAAGAGGAAATAGAAACAGTTCTTTGACTCTCACCTGCTAGGTAAAATTTTCAAATAAGGAGATCTCAAGGATTGATAATGAGCGAGCTATTAGCAAGCTTCAAAGTGAGCTTTTTCCAAATATTCTCTAGAATACATATTTTAAGAAAAAGCTCACTCGAAAAGTAATCGGAGTTATTAGAGCAAATTGTTTGAGGAGAGATTTTGTCAATTGTTATGTAGCTCTCTCTCTCTCTCTCTCTCTCTCTCTCTCTCTCTCTCTCTCTCTCTCTCTCTCTCTCTCTCTCTCTCTCTCTCTCTCTCTCTCTCTCTCTCTCTCTCTATCTATCTATCTATCTATATGTCTCTCTCGTCTTATCTCTCTCTCCCTTCCGAACTCCAATTTAGGTGATCTATAGCCTCAATTGAAGAGCACGAAGCCCTCTACGCATTGATGTAAAGACAAAATTTTTCTGTGTAATGGAAGGCTTTGCTGTAACAGCATCTCAGAACTGAAAAAACTATCAAAACTTTACGTTTTTGTTGCCGACTTGAAGGCAATGTCAGACAAAACTCGCAAGGGTGGAAAAGCCACACTCGCCACGGAGAATGATGCAAAATCTCCAAGGAATTTGGATGCTAATCCAACCACATCATCTACAACAACGGAAGCAATGATCATGGCTTACTTGATCTCGTTACAAGAAACCGTCAACAAACAAGGTGAAGAGTTGCGCGCACTTGCAATGGAGAATGGTACTTTAAGAGTTCTCGTTGTGGAGAATGAGCACCTCAAGAAGGTTCTTGAAATGCAAACAACACGCTTGATACATCTTGAGAATGAAGTTCAAGAATGTAAACGCTCTCTTGTTGACATGAATGTATTGAAAGAGCACTTGAGCAAAGTTGAGAGTGATCATGTATTGAAAGAGGAAACAATAGATACAATACGACATGATGTATGTGAGATGAGAAATGCATCCAAATCATGGGCTGATATATGTAAGGCTAATGTGGTTTCTACATCTCCTATCACGCAAGCCGTTGTCCAAGCAAAGAATGTAGAGAATGTGGACACTCAAGAATTGCACGAACGATAAAAACGCTCAAAGAACATCGTCATTCGTGGAATCAAGGAGGAAAGCATGGAAACACCCCAATCTCTTGCAGTTGCTATTGAAGAGTTTTTTGCTACACACTTTGGCATGTCAGGAATCATGGCTTATGGTGCACATCGAGTTGGAAAACAAGGAGTCCCTCGCTCGGGAGAAAGACCTATTGTATGTACCATGGCTGATGAGGTAAAGAGAAAGATCATCCTTGACAATGGTTGGATCTACCTCAAAGGAACAGGTTGTAATGTATATGAGGATCGCACTATTATGCAACAAAATGTACGTCGCAAAGCATATGAGGAAAGAAGCAAGAAGGTTAAGGTATCACCTCAAGAAGAAAAGCCACTTAAGGAGGATGCAAGTCCACCCAAAAAATAGGGACACATGATCTATGAGACCAACTCACGATTGCGAATAAGCTTTTGGAATTGTAACGGGTATCCATGGAATGCGGGAATTGGCATTGATGAGCTTACCAATGACTCCGATGTGATACTTCTTGTCGAAACATGGAAGCATGATGCACAAAGAATTCTTGGATTTGACAAATACGATGTGCATTCTTTGATGTGGGCCAAAAATGCAAAGCAACGAAGAGGCCAAGGAGGCGTAGCATGTATGACCAAAAAGGGTTTGAAAGATGTTTCCATTGTCAAAGAAGATAAGTATAAACGCTACTTATGGTTGAAAATCAGCCCACCAAATTGTCAAGTCATGTTTGTGGCCGGTTGCTACATTCCTCACTATGACTCCAACTTTTATGCTTGCTTGAATATGGATAGAGATCAGCCCTTTGTTGAACTAGAGGAAGACATTGCTCATTACAAGGATCAAGGTGAAGTCATTGTTTTTGGAGACATGAATGCTCGCACAAATATGCTACAACACGACACACAACAAGTAGACATGCCGCATGTCTCAAGAAGAATGGATGACTCATACATGTATAATCGAAGTTCTAATGATGCAAAAGAAGTGGCTACCCTTGAAATTGTTGGTATATGCTCTCTACCTTGGACTTGGTCTCAATCCCACCATTGATAGGCTTGAACAATTTCTGCCTAGTCTTGAATGGCCTGACATATCTTTCCCTTCATGCCTTGAGCAGGCACGATGTCTTACTACTCTTCTGCAAATATCACGGGCTTGCTTCAAGGCCCTAAACCACTCACCCTACGACACCCAATCTGTAATCTTAAATGGTTAACAACTTGTCCTAAACCACTTCATTTGGTGATTTTCGCCCTTTTTTCCACTGCATGGCTTACTCCCTAACATCTACCTTAACCTACCTACAATGGATACTTCCTTGTTGGCACCTTGTTACACACATGGAGTTTATTTTTCTCGTTAAGATGGTAATAAAAGTTGTCTTGATGCGGCTTGATTATCCAACTTTGAACCATTAGCTTCATAGGACATGACTATGTGATGATGTAATTGCAGTACATCATCTATGGAAGACTCTCAGCTGGATGATTTTAACATTGTTTCCCTCTTAACCAAGCAAGACACTATAGGTAGTTTTACCCCAAACAGAACCAATACCTGTACCCCCCTACCTTTGTCAAAATAGACACACTCAGTCGGCACACTCCAATGCTTACCATCCTCCTGCCCACCCTTTGGTGTCGCCCTCTATTGGCCTTCAACAGTTTTATATGCTTTGTCAAAGTAAACAGAACCAATACCTGTACCCCCCTACCTTTGTCAAAGTAGACACACTCATTCGGCACACTCCAATGCATACCATCCTCCTGCCCACCCTTTGGTGTTGCCCTCTACTGGCCTTCAAAAACTTTATATGCTTTGTCAAAGTAAACACACTCAGTCGGCACACTCCAATGCATACCATCCTCCTGCCCACCCTTTGGTGTTGCCCTCTACTGGCCTTCAAAAACTTTATATGCTTTGTCAAAGTAAACACACTCAGTCGGCACACTCCAATGCATACCATCCTCCGGCTCACCCTTTGGTGTCGCCCTCTACTGGCGTTCAACAGTTTTATATGCTTTTCCTAGTGCTCCCCTCCTTGTGCTCCTTGCACTACCACTGCCAATGCTTTCATCACAGAACAGGTAGGTTATGGAACCCAACAACTGCCTTCAGTGAGGATAGCCCCTTGGTGACCTAGTTCAAGGCTCATCTAGCAGCAAACATTTTGTTTGTCCTTTTAAGCAATGCACGCATGGGCGCTATTAATGTAGAAAACTAAAGTAGCTAGTTCTAAATGTTGGTAGATTGTTTGGAATGTTGAATGGTCGAGACGGTTCTTTCTCACTTGCAAACGACTGAGGCTCCTCCTAATCTTGTACCCCACCAAGCCTTTGAAGACAGGCTAGCAGCCCTACCTCTTGCATTTTCCAAACTTTACCCCAAGCTTGCTTATCCTACCCTAGCATGCTACCACTAAGTCTCACATACTACTAGTCCTATGCCAATTCTACTCATTCACAGCTAGTGTGAATTCCATGGTGGCCCATACCATGATCGACAAGCTTTTAATAAATTAATACATGCTCCTAGTTTGAAAGCTCCTTTAGCATCAACAACCCACTATTACTACATCTATTGACACCTCCTTTAGCATCAACAACCCACACTACTTCATCTCTTGACACCTCCTTTAGCATCAACGAGCCTCGCTTACATCTTGACCATTGGTATTGCCTACCTGTTGCTCAATGGCTCAACCTTGGCAGCCCAAATATTCATCGATCGTAGCCTTCAAACCAATGCAGGCCTCATATCTCATAGCCACCACCAAGCAACCTTGCAATCATGAAGCTGGTCTCCTCAAAGCCTTGTGCACCATGTGCCTTTTATGTGGCCATTCAACACCTTCAGCTTCCTTATCCCAGAGCCATCAAGTGCCCATTATTTTATTAGTAAATGTTGCGAGGGCTTCATTAATTAGTATACCATGGTATCTCCAGAAAACCATGCCTATGCCCTTTTGCCATACATAGTCCCTTAGTGCTAATCTTCTTTGCCCCATTCCATTATCTAGTTTGACAATGTTGCAACCGTTGCTACTAATGTCTTTGTCATAGCCTTGATACATTTTTCCCTTCCCTACTACTTCGATTCTACACCCCCCCATGCTCCTTTGATACATTTTTCCATTCCCTACTACTTTGATTCTACACCCCCCCATGCTCCTTTGTCACATTTTCTCAGATCACCTATCAAATCCAAAGCTCAATTGAACATGTCGAACCTAATCTCGGGTAACAGCCATGGTGGCTTTCACATTTGCCTTTGTTTATATAGAAATATTACATGGTACATAACCCCACTCACTATCATTGCTTGGGTTTCCCATTATAAATGGCTTAAACACGAGATAGGGCTACATGGCCTTCACCGTTTCCAAACAGTATTTTCATGGTGCATAACCCCACCCACTATAATCGCTCTTGTTTCCTAAAACTTGGCTCTAACCACTTAAGCATGATTAGTCATCTCCCTGCCCTTAAATTGGCACCCCTCGCATGCGCACAAGATGTGATTCTTGATTAGGATTTTTTTCAATGAGGTACAACACCCCAACCCTAGCGCCAGTTTGATCCTAGTGTTAAAAGGACTATGAAGAACTCTTGTCCGCTTCTCTTCTCCAACATTGCAGTAGAAACCACGTGCATCTGTTGTTGCTAAACCTTGAGAACACACTCCCTTCCTCTCTTATTTAGCTATCACTTGTCTCCTTGAGTAATGATGTGTAGCCCAAATATTCTTGTTGGCCCAGTGCAGCTATTGTTCTTCAACCTTGAGACCACACTCTCCTCCTCTCTTATGAAGTTATCACTTGTCCCCTACAATGCTCGAGTAATGATGTGTAGCCCAAATCTTGTTGTTGGCCCAAACTAAGTCATCTTCAACCACCTTTTTCCGACACTAGGTTTGATACTATCTATTGCACCTAGTTGCCTCAATCTAATTTCAAGATTCTTTTCCAAGACCCCAATGTATCCCAAATCATACATTAATGAATTCCATCCGATTGCCTTTAATATCGCCTTTGAAACATTGTTGTAGAACCTACTCCTCTTGTTGAACCTTGTCTCAAACCCTAAACTTTTTCTTGCTCATTTCACAAAGCTGCTCAAACCCAATGCTTTGAGATCTGGCTCTACATCATTCACTTAACCCTTTAATTTCCTCCATATAACCAAATTCAAGATTGAGATACCTAGAGCTCCTTCAGAACCCTACAAAACTTGGTGATAACTTGAATCTCTCTCTCTCTCTCTCTCTCTCTCTCTCTCTCTCTCTCTCTCTCTCTCTCTCTCTCTCTCTCTCTCTCTCGCCCGCGCATGCGTGCGCACCATACCGAAGCCAATTTAGTAATGAGGAAACTATCTAAAGTCAACATCGTTTGCAAGATTCCTCATCTTCAATATCCCATTATTGTTGGATTTTCTATCCATAATATTGGAATTTCCAATTGCAACTAATCTGCAGCTTGTAACTCAGACCAATCCAAAACAACCCCTGATATAACCCCCTTCCAATTACACTAAGCCTCTGAGGTCCCAATCATGCCTACATTTTTTAGTATAGTTCTCAAGCACACCAACCCCCATTATTTCAAGCTTGTTGAAACCTTGGGTTTATTCATTCTTAAACCCAAGGATCTATTTCTTCCCCCTAGTATTTAAACCCAAAATTTTTCCCTCAATTTTAGAACCTTAAAAGAGCCCCCCTTAAAAAATTGGTAGCACTCACCCTCCTAAACCTTGAAAAACTACAAACTTTCACTTTCACTTTCAATTTATGGTACCTCACACTTGAAAGTTGGTAGTAGTCACTTTCTTTACCTTGAAAACTGATGGAACTGTGAAACCCATGGTATTATTTTCTTGAAAGCAACCCTCAAGAGCTAAAGTCCTTACATATTTTTCCGCACTCTACCTACCCATGGTTAATTCCAAACCCCCCCCCCCCCCCCCCCCCCTTGCCCCATTCTATATAAACCTACCAAGAGATTGTATTGTTTGCCCTGATCAGACCTATAATGGTCGAAACGCGTTGGCCATGTCAAATGCAATCTCTTTAATCAATTTGTGAACTTTTCCCTCTTCCCTTATTTTTTCGCTCTATTTCCTTAGAAAGTTTCGCACGCTTGGCTTATTTTGTTATATGGAAGGCTTTGCTGTAACAGCATCTCAGAACTGAAAAAACTGTCAAAACTTTGCGTTTTGTTGCCGACTTGAAGGCAATGTCAGACAAAACTCGCAAGGGTGGAAAAGCCACACTCACCATGGAGAATGATGCAAAATCTCCAAGGAATTTGGATGCTAATCCAACCACATCATCTACAACAACGGAAGCAATGATCATGGCTTACTTGATCTCGCTACAAAAAAACGTCAACAAACAAGGTGAAGAGTTGCGCGCACTTGCAATGGAGAATGGTACTTTAAGAGTTCTCATTGTGGAGAATGAGCACCTCAAGAAGGTTCTTGAAATGCAAACAACACGCTTGATACATCTTGAGAATGAAGTTCAAGAATGTAAATGCTCTCTTGTTGACATGAATGTATTGAAAGAGCGCTTGAGCAAAGTTGAGAGTGATCATGTATTGAAAGAGGAAACAATAGATACAATACGACATGATGTATGTGAGATGAGAAATGCATCCAAATCATGGGCTGATATATGTAAGGATAATGTGGTTTCTACATCTCCTATCACGCAAGCCGTTGTCCAAGCAAAGAATGTAGAGAATGTGGACACTCAAGAATTGCACGAATGATAAAAACGCTCAAAGAACATCGTCATTCGTGGAATCAAGGAGGAAAGCATGGAAACACCCCAATCTCTTGCAGTTGCTATTGAAGAGTTTTTTGCTACACACTTTGGCATGTCAGGAATCATGGCTTATGGTGCACATCGAGTTGGAAAACAAGGAGTCCCTCGCTCGGGAGAAAGACCTATTGTATGTACCATGGCTGATGAGCTAAAGAGAAAGATCATCCTTGACAATGGCTGGATCTACCTCAAAGGAACAGGTTGTAATGTATATGAGGATCGCACTATTATGCAACAAAATGTACGTCGCAAAGCATATGAGGAAAGAAGCAAGAAGGTTAAGGTATCACCTCAAGAAGAAAAGCCACTTAAGGAGGATGCAAGTCCACCCAACAAATAGGGACACATGATCTATGAGACCAACTCACGATTGCGAATAAGCTTTTGGAATTGTAACGGGTATCCATGGAATGCGGGAATTGGCATTGATGAGCTTACCAATGACTCCGATGTGATACTTCTTGTCGAAACATGGAAGCATGATGCGCAACGAATTCTTGGATTTGACAAATACGATGTGCATTCTTTGATGCGGGCCAAAAATGCAAAGCAACGAAGAGGCCAAGGAGGCGTAGAAAGTATGACCAAAAAGGGTTTGAAAGATGTTTCCATTGTCAAAGAAGATAAGTATAAACGCTACTTATGGCTGAAAATCAGCCCACCATATGGTCAAGTCATGTTTGTGGCCGGTTGCTACATTCCTCACTATGACTCCAACTTTTATGCTTGCTTGAATATGGATAGAGATCAGCCCTTTGTTGAACTAGAGGAAGACATTGCTCATTACAAGGATCAAGGTGAAGTCATTGTTTTTGGAGACATGAATGCTCGCACAAATATGCTACAACACGACACACAACAAGTAGACATGCCGCATGTCTCAAGAAGAATGGATGACTCATACATGTATAATCGAAGTTCTAATGATGCAAAAGAAGTGGATCACTATGGAAAGTCACTTCTACATATGTGCAATAGTACCGGAATGCTCATTGCAAATGGTGTATCTCTATGGCAAGGCACCAATGACTTTACATGTAGAAAGCACAACGGTGCTAGCGTGATTGACTATATGTTGTTCTCGGAAGCCACTCTAGAATGCATACAAAGCTTTACACTTGGTGAATGGAATCCGGAATCGAATCATAGGATGTTATGTATTGACCTCAAGTGTGGTAAACAGCCCGAGCATGTAGCCTCCAATCATGATGTGAATCATTTGTACCTACGTCTAGACTTCAAACGAGCACTTATATATGCTGATATGGTGGACCAAATATTAAGCATGATAGAGCATCAAGAGAGCCCAACATTAGAATGCAAGTGGAAAGTTTTCAAAGAAGTAATTTTCTCTTGTGCGAAGGAATGCTTTTCGGTGAAACACATGTCTTGCAAAAGGTCTAAGAAGGGTAGCACCAAGAAGAAATGGTTTGACATGGAATGTAGTCAAGCCCGAAAACACTTGCTAAGATTGGATGCAATCAAAGACAAGGAAGTTTACTTGGAATGTTCACACACATACAAAGCACTTGTTCAAAAGAAGAGGAGAAGGTGGGAAGTCGAAAAACAACTTCTTTTAGCACAAGGGAAAGCACATGCATGTGGCAAGTTTTGGCAAAATCTAAAAGGCAAGCGCGTTGAGAGCTTTGGTGACTTGACTCTTGAGGATATGTATATGCATTGTAAGAATATCTATGAGCAACCCAATGTTGATAAGATGGAGTGTTGTAGCTCCCTTCCGTTTATGTCTCCCTTCTTTACCATTGAAGATGTATGCCGTGCGCTTGAGAAACTTGCTACTCGTAAGGCAGGTGACCTTCATGGTGTCAAGGCTGAAATGATTAAATGGACAAGCAAGAAAACACGATATTGGATATGCGATATGTTTAACCTTGCACTTCAGTATGGCATGCCTCATGATTGGAGTGCAAATTGGATCAAACCTTTGCACAAAGGAGGAGATGTAAACAATGTGAACAACTATCGCACTATAATGGTTGGTTCTTTAATGGCAAAGTTATTTGGATGTATCATGGAGATGAAGATAAGTGAATGGGCTGAAAAGAATGAAAAACGTGCACTTGGCCAAGCAAGTTTTCGAAAGCATCATAGCACTATTGATCACCTTGTCACTCTTCGAGTTCTTATGGAAGCTTCTCGATTGAAAGGAAAAAAGTTGTATTGTTGCTTTGTGGATTTCAAGAAAGCTTTTGACATGGTACCGAGAGAAAATCTTTGGAGACGTATGCAAAGCCTTCAAGTGCCGAGAGAATTTATGCATGCAGTCTTTCGCATCTACCAAAAAGTGATATGTCGATTACGTATGGGAGATGGAATTTCAGAATTTTTTGCAAGCACTATTGGTTTCAAATAAGGATGCCCACTTTCCCCAACCCTCTTTGGGCTACTCATTGATGAATTGGAATGCATGGTTCTTGACTTTATGCAGCAAGAAGGCATAGAAGAGGTTAAGATTGAAAATGCGGTGATCATGCTTTTGCTTTATGCCGATGATGTAGTGCTCTTGGCACATACCTTAGAAGATGCACAAAAGCTTATGAGTGTCTTGGAACGCTTTTGCCTACATAGCGGGCTTATCGTGAATGGATCCAAAACCAAGGTTATGCTTGTAAAGACCCTCAATGATGAAAATTCATGCATTGTATCAATGAGAAACTTGAAGTGGTAGATCACTTCAAGTACCTTGGCCTTGAGGTTCCATCCAATCATAAATGGAAGGATTGTGCAATGCGTCGCTTGGAAGCCGGAAAGAGGGCCTATTATGCATTTGAGAACATGTGCAATGCAGGAGAGATCAAGTGTTGGGCTCTCAAAAAGTACCTCTTTGACACATTGGTGACACCGGTGCTTCTTTATGGAGTGGAGGTGTGGGGTGGAAGCATCGGGAAGTCTACCTGGAAAGAGTTTGAGAATGTCCAAAAGCGTTTTCTCACCAAATTTCTCCAAGTCAAGACACAAACACCCTACATGCTCTTACTTCTTGAGTCCGGATTGCTTCCCATTGAGGTCTTGGGCATGCAAAGGGTTGTGGAGTACATGCGTAAGACACAACGTAGCCCTTTGCATCGACTTCCTAGAATCGCATATGAAGCAAGTCAAATGGTTCAAAAGACATGCAAGAGCAAAATACTAAGTTCGGGGTGGATGCTTGATATCAAGAAATGGTTTGGAAGATGGGATGCATGTCACTTGGTCAAGGATGCGTCGATCGACTCCCAAGTTAATGAGGCCTTCTTACAACGCCAATGTATCACGGCTTGGGAGAAATCCAGAGGTTCTCGCTTCAGCCATTACACCACACACGTTGCCCCAAACTACAAATCTCTCTTCTTCTCGGAACGAGGTAACCGAACCCATTCCTACATCCTTGAGCCCATCCCATTGAGTGCGATCTGCACCATTGCCTCCATTCGTCTTAGCTCCCATTCTCTACGCTGCGAGACAGGACGTTGGGGCACTGGCGAGGAGTGTCATCGACTTTTCACCTTATGCCCTCGTCAAGTGCGAGAGAGTGAGTACCACACACTACTTGAGTGCTCAGCTTTTGACCACATTAGGTCCTCTTTTCCCCACATATTCAGCCATGATCTCTCCCTACATACCTTCCTCTCCCAACCACGATGTGGACTCTCTATTGCGACGCTCATTTCAGCCATTTTTGAGCATCGAGAGTCACTTATGAACTCCACTCACACCACGTGACATGTTCATTTGGTCCCATAGGTCATATTTGACCTCCCAGGACGATAATAGAACTATCTATCTATCTCTCTCCCCCATCTCTAACTATATGAGCATATTTCTATATGTATCTCCCCCCCCCTTCACTCTCTCACTCTCTCTCCATCCCTCTCTCTTTCCATCTATCTATCTCCATATATATAGCTCACCTCCTCTCTATGCCCCCATATGTCTCCCTCTCTCTCTCTCTCTCTCTCTCTCTCTCTCTCTCTCTCTCTCTCTCTCTCTCTCTCTCTCTCTCTCTCTCTCTCTCTCTCTCTCTCTCTCTCTTATTTTCCTTCTCCCTCTCTCCTTGCGCCCAACAACTGGGTACTTAGCACCCCATTATTGAGCGCAAGGAGAGGGAGAATGAGAGAGATACTGAGAGAGAGAGAGAGAGAGAGAGAGAGAGAGAGCAAGTGGGAGAGCATAGTCTACAAGCTTGAGCATTAATTGCATTAAATAATGTGTTCACTAAAGCAAATAAAAAAAAGATTCTCTCTCTTCTCTTAGCACCCACTTATTTAACACAAGGAGGAGGAGGGAGAGGGTGATGGTGAAGGAGAGAATGGATGAGAGAGAGGGAGAGAGAGAGAGAGAATTGGGAAAATAGCTCTCTCTTCAACAATAGATTCGGTACAAGTTCGTTATCAACCACCCATGATTGTTGGTTCAACATCAAAGTGAGTCAACTCGGCAGCTATAATGGAGGCTAAGATAGTGGGTCACACTGTTGTTAAGCCTACTTTACATGAAAAATTTGTGGTAGGAACCTCTACCTCACAGGTTCAAGGGGAGTCTTCAGTGAAGTTCACATCACAAACATTCTAATTTTTACTTGGAGACTTCATAGATCACATAGTATAGAACAAACCATACATGGCTTGCAATCACATTTACTTTCTCTTCCTTCACTACTTTGGACTCGATATGAACCATAACGTGTTTACCCCTCAAAGAACTTTCTCCAATGAGGATTTGCTTTGAGTGTTCGCATGTCGTTGACGGATAGAGTGGTCGAGTATTGTGTGCTGCCATTAGCTCTTGTTTCCCACGTATAGTTAGTCCATGTTCTATGATTTTATCTTGTGATACTGCATTGGATAATTGAGACATTTTTTTCATTCATTGCCTTTATGTGTCAATGCTCAATTGGTTTTTCTTTGATTCTTTGTACAATATGACACGCCAAAATGACCCGCTTATGTGCTTGGACACACACACACACACACACACACACACACACACACACAGAGGAAGAGAATCTTAAGCATTTGTTGAAGAAAATTGCTTTAAGAATGCTCAATAAATTGATTTCAATTCTCTTAATCATTCATTTGATTTTGATTTTGCTGAAGAAAATTGCTTTAAAAGTGCTCAATAAATTGATTTCAAGTGCGTTCTCTCTCTCTCTCTCTCTCTCTCCCCCCCCCCCCCCTCTCTCTCTCCCCCCCCCCCCCTCCCTCTCTCTCTCTCTCTCTCTCTCTCTCTCTCTCTCTCTCTCTCTCTCTCTCTCTCTCTCTCTCTCTCTCTCTCTCTCTCTCTCTCTCTCTCTCTCTCTCTCTCTCTCTCTCTCTCTCTCCCTCTCTCTCTCTCTCTCTCTCTCTCGCACGCGCGCGCCCAACAACCATGCGCTAGAGAGAGAGCTTTATTTTTAATTTCTTTAATGTATCTCTTTCTTTTTCATTGCTTATCTCTCTCTCTCTCTCTCTCTCTCTCTCTCTCTCTCTCTCTCTCTCTCTCTCTCCCCCCCCCCTAGCACCTAGTTGTTGGGCACAAGAGAGAGAGCTTTCTTTTTCATTGCTTTTGAAAATGATTTTTAAATTCTTATATAAGAGACAACTAAGATTAATTATAGGCATATATGTTGCTGAAGGAATTAGCACTTTGCTATTTTCCCAATTCTCTCTCTCTCTCTCTCTCTCATCCATTCTCTCCTTCACCATCACCCTCTCCCTCCTCCTCCTTCTGTTAAATAAGTGGGTGTTAAGAGAGAGAGAGAGAGAGAGAGAGAGAGAGAGAGAGAGAGAGAGAGAGACAGAGAGAGAGAGAGAGAGAGAATGGGCGATAGAGAGAGAGAGAGAGAATATTTTTTTAGTTGCTTTAATGAACACATTATTTAATGCAATTAATTCTCAAGATTGTAGACTATGCTCTCCCACTCTCTCTCTCTCTCTCTCTCTCTCTCTCTCTCTCTCTCTCTCCTTCCTTGCGCCCAACAATGGGGTACTTAGCACCCCATTATTGAGTGCAAGGGGAGAGAGAGAGAGAGAGAGAGAGAGAGAGAGAGATAGGAAGGTTGATTATAGGCATGTGTTGCTAGAGAAACTAGCACTCACAATAGATACTTGTTCTTAGCTTTTCTCTCAGGGGGTTCACTGAAAAATATGTACAATAGCATGAGTTCAACGGAAGGAGTTAATATCTCTTATGAACTTACAAAAAATATACATATATAAGGGTGTTATAAAATGGAAAAGTGAAAATTTTGTACATAAGATACCTTTTTATTTAAGAACAATGGCACATAAAGGTTCTTTATATACATCAGAAAATGTAGAATAAGAAGTTTCAAAAATACCTCTTGAATGCACGTGCTTGACAAGAGTGAACCCCCCAAGACTTTGCTATCACCCCAAATCTCTCTCTCTCTCTCTCTCTCTCTCTCTCTCTCTCTCTCTCTCATGATAAGCGCCCACTTATCTTGAGAGAGGGGGGGGGCACAGGGACAACTTATGAATACTTTGATATATGAGGTGATCAAGATAAGTAGAGGAAAAAAGAGAGAGCATCTTATCTCCTCGGTCTAATAAAATCTTCTTTATAGTTATAGCACTTGCCCTCTTCCACCTATAGATTTATGTAAGTGGGCTCCTAGCTTCCTTTTACAAAGCTTTGTGAGAGGTAGAAAGTGAGTGTGATATAGAGGATAGACAATGAGGGAAAAAGAGTCAGGGAGGGGGGAGACGAAGTGAGAGGCTTGTTTAGAGAGACAGATAGAAAAACTTATAATGATACTAGACATTGCTGATATTGTTAAATTTTGTAGGTTCAATTTTGAAGAGATTTGCAATGGCCCCTAGAAAGAAAGATGGTGTTGGTGCATGTCAATTTCATTTACGACGGTGATGCAATTGGGCAAAGACAAATTGACAAGACGTCCAACTTAGCCCACTTACATGGGCAAAAACTCCCTTCTGTTTGTTATGTTGTTTTTGTGATTGAGGTGTATGACAGCAAAGACACTCCTCTCCGTCATATTCCTCTCTCCCATTGATGCAAACACTACTACCTTGAGGAAGTCAAAGGGTACAATCATTGCATGGCCCAAAAACAATTTGGTGAGAATTTGTATTCCTAAGTTTTAGCAATTTTTCTAGACGTCACTAACCAACTAACAATCAAGAATTGTACTAAATTTTTCCTGCAAATCTCAAAGAAGGCAAGAAAAGACGCTATAAAAATCAATGTGTCTCCAACATCGAGTGTTTCAATTCCACAAGCCACACATGTCAGTAGTGTGCCCACACCACCCACTTACATGGATGATCTTTGTGTGCACTCCACAAAACAAGAGAGTCACTTCAAACATTTACTATGTGTCTTTGAGAAATGTTGTCTATATAGGATTTGTTTATATCATAAAAGATATGTTTTTATGGTTAGACAAGTTAAAATTCTTGGGCACTTTGTATCAAAAAATGGTATAGCCATAGACATGGAAAAGGTGGCAGTGATTGTTTAAATGGCTAGACCAACATCAGTCAAAGAACTCCAGGCGTTTATGGGACATTGTGGTTACTATCGTAGATTTATCTACATGTATGTAGTAATCGCTAAACCCATTTATAGCCTTATAACTCATTTTGAATAGAACAACGAATGTGAGGAATCATTCCAAAAGCTTAAGCAAGATTTGACCACAACATCAATATTGAAAGCTCCAAACTAGAACAAAGTGTTCCATGTGCATGTTGATGCTTCGAGTTTTGCTATTGGCTGCATCTTAGCTCAGTCAGGAGAGGGAACCATGGATTTTTTGATCTCCTATGATAGTTGACATTAAACCTGGCGGAAAAGAACTACACAAACCACTGAAAGAAAAGGTCTTGGTATGGTGTATTCATTCAAGAAACTGTGACACTACTTAGCTAACAAGTTTGTCTTTTTTGTCAACCATCAAGCCTTACTCTATTTGGTCATTTATAAGGGCATCTATCCAAAAATCTAAGTGCGAAAAAAAGAAGCCATAACTATCGGTTGGTGACTTTTGAAATTTCATCTTTCAAACTTTTTTTGTTTTTTGTATCCAAGATTGCGGTTTTTCATCTCTTGTATCCATAACCTTTTTCTTTTCGCTTCGCTTTTGGCCTCAAGGCTTCCCTTCCAAGAAGACAAGACGGCTTATCCCCTCCCTAACGCCGATACAATCAAAATGGTGGACCGAGAAAAGATTCGTGAACTATTACTGCTTGCTGCCAACGACACATCTTTACTTTATGACATTTAGCCTCTTTCATTGACAGTGTGATGAAATGGGGCCATGTCTTGGATAAAGTCTAAACTCTGTAGAAAAAAGGCTATAGGCACGCACGTATGAGCAATAGCTCTCTTGTGTTTTGTTTGCCCACATGATACGTGCTGCACATGAAACGAGGACGGGGGCGTAGTTCAATCGGTAGAACGCATATTTTGCAAGCATGAAGTTATCGGTTCAAGTCCAATCGTCTCCATTCGTATACAGATTAGCATATTAAATAGAAATCCAAAAGAAAAAAGAGAAAAAACGCTCTCTTTTTCGTGCTTTAGCTACCATCAAACAGTCCTCCTCGGATAACTCGTCCAATCCGAGAATAGCTATAATATCTTGAAGTTCTTTGTAACGCTGCAAAGTCTTCTTAACCCTTTATGCCGTCTTGTAATGCTTCTCACCCACAATCCAAGGTTGTAGCATAGTTGACGTCGAATCCAACGGATCCACGGCCGAATAGATACCTTTTGCTGCTAAGCCTCTTGAAAGCGCAGTTGTAGCATCTAAATGTGCAAACGTCGTAGCGGGGGCTGGGTTAGTCAGATCATCCGCAGGTACGTAAACAACTTGAATGAAAGTTATTGATCCTTCCTTGGTGGAAGTAATTCCTTTCCTTTCCTGCAGTAATCCCATTTCCGTACCAAGGGTAGGTTGATAACCTACGGCGGAGGGCCAATAAAAAAGGGTACTCAACAACGCATTAGCGTGCGGAACCAAAGCAGCCCTTCACTCAAACTGACTCATGCGAATGCGGGATGAAGACAAGTGAAACCAAGACCCTAAGGAAACGCACGTTGGAAGAACCAACGAGCCGTCCTAGTCGCGCCTTATCGAGGCGCATGTTTACTATATTCCTAGTACGGCCATCGAGCTGTGAACAAGATATGCGAAAGGCAAGTGAGAATGAAAGGAAAGCCTTGAATCTATGTAAAGCTTACAATCATAACAAAAATGCAGCTAACCAAGAAACACCTAGTCCTATTTTACCACACCACTTGAGCTTAATGAAGAAAGAAACCTGCTGATTTCAATCGTTTAAACACACGACGACATTAGATAAGAACATAATTAATCTCTTATATATATACAAAAAAGCACCTCTTTGGCTAACTAGCTAAGTGACACCTTTTTGTTTAGTCCTTGTGGTTGGCTTACTTTATCGACTGTGTAGTAACCTTTCTCTTTTTTTCAAGCGTAAGCTTGTATTGAGCTTCAACAACTTTACAGGGCCATTTCCTACATCCCTTTCCAACTCCAGTAGCTTGTATTGAGCTTTAACAACTTTACATGACCATTTTCTGCATCCCTTGCCAACTCCAGTAGCTTAGAGGTCCTTGACCTTAGTGCAAATGTGTTCACAGGAAAGAGAGTATTCCTGCATTTTTCAAGCATCTGCATGAAGATCTATGCATAGAGTATGGCTTGGGTTTAGTGCTTACCATGAGAAGAGTTCACCCCTTAAGGCTAAGCAAAATTCTAAACTTCCAGAGCAGAGATGCAACCTTAGCGTTTGTATGCAGACATTGCACCATACTACATCCCATACCTTCATAGATAGCTTTTCCTTGCACCACTTGCGCCAATTAGGAGCTCTAATTGCAATAATAGTGGCTTACGTGTTGGCATTTGTCTTTATCATTACGGGTATGGTTGGGTGTTTCCATCATTTGACTAAAAAACAGCAGCATATAATATAAAGGAGCTGGTGCATGATTCAGTAGCTCCATAAGAAACCAAGATGGAAATAAGTTCAGTAAGAGCTTTAAAGCATGGTTCTTTTTCCTTTGAGCATTTGTTGAAAGCATTGAATCTTGGCAGTCGTGTGAAGAATCTTCTTATCACATGTGCTGCTGCGTTATTTGAAGAAAAGATGGAGGTTGCAGAGCTAGCAATGCAAGATCTTCATGAATCAGCGTCTGTGTTTAGAGATCCTTTAGAAAGACTTGTTGCATACATGTCTGAATAAACCGTACAATACAAGAAGGATAGTGAGATGATTCATCATCTTACTTGAATTTGACTTCACAGTGGTTGGTCAAAAAAGGCACCACACACCAGAGAGCAGATTATCTGTCAAGACTCGCCATTGGGGAAGCTCCCAATGGAGTAGATGATGATTTACCACATGCGTATCTATTCTCTATAGAAATGATTCCAAGATGGTCGGATGATCTGGTGTCCTTAATGACAATAGCACAAGTATATTTCCAAATACCAATCCCCATTACACCACGATTGATGGAGCAATCCGTCCTATATCAATTTTTGACTGGAAGATTGTATCACAAAAACAAGGATGGAGTTCTTCTTTTGTGCATTAATTTGAGGAACAAAAATTACTTGAGTCAAGCTCATACCACAATAGTAGATATACATTTTTCATGAGATCAAAACTTATGATGGTTGACTTGGTTAGGAGTTTACTGGCCTACCATGAAAAGAGACGTTTATCATTACATGTGTGATTGCTCTCAATGTAACTTAAAGAGGTTCGCAATACCCCATGCAATGTTATTTTAGATTTCAATGACACCACAGTGGAGTAGATAACTGGTCAAACATCTGACTAAGAGACATGTGTACAAAAGACAAAGAAGGGCAATAGAGACTGAAGCAGCCAACTATACAATGATTGGGAATCAATTCTATCAAAGAGGAAAAGACCAACAGCTTAAAATGTGTACCAATGAAGAGGAGTATCTTCATATCCTAGAGCAAGCACACGGAGGTCTATCTAGGGGTCATTTCTCTCATGAAACCACAACCAAGGCAATATTGATGAAAGGCATTTCATTGCCAATGAGAAAGAATTTGTTCTATGTTCTTGAGCTCGATGGATGAGTAGCTTACAAATCTGGAAGTTAGCTTGCGGATCACTTGCCCAAAAATCTTCGTTCGCCAAGTGAGAAACCCTGTATAGAACGCTACCTCAAACGCCAACATATTGTGAGAGGGCAAGAAACGCCAACATATTGCCATAAAGGACTTCTTCGGAAGGTTTTCCACTTAGGTCGTAGTATAGACCCTTATTGCCCTCGAGGAACAATATCCACAGTGCTCCTGCTTGCTCTGGCTCATGAAAGGCTTCAATGTATGTGAGCAACATTCGGAAAATTTTGTAGAGCATACCACATGAGAGATCATGGAGACTTTTAAAGAATGTTATGGCACCCACTAAGGTTTTCACCATGTAATCCTCTGTTGGTGTTCCCTTTTTTGGAGCTGGAAATCTTGAATAATTCATACATGTAGGCCACTTCTTTGTCATTGCTTCGTGTTTGCCACGTCCTTACTCTTGGTACAAGAAAAAATGTTGGGTCCTTCTGAAGGGCTGCAGGTGCTCTTGTGAACAGAATCAAGTATCTGGGATTCTTGTTCAGCCAGATCTTTCTCCACTTGGGGTGGACTTCATCTGTACCTTCTGCTTGCATGTCTTTATATAGTCATTCCTTGACCTGTAGCAGCTCTACCTTGATCAAGGGTTATGGCAGTGATTGTTGATGCCATTGTGTATTAATTTGGTTGGGAGTGAGTTGAGTAACATTGACTGAATGGAAAACTCTCAACTCCGAATCCATCACTGATTTCCATTGCTCGTCCGTTTCTTGAGCAACCTGCTCCGTAAGTGCATCTTCTTCATCTTTTGATAGCTGGACCATTGGCACTTGATCTGCATCTGTGATTGGTACGTGAAGTCTTCTTCTCCTCCTGGCCTTTCTGCCGACTGTATTTCCATCTGAGCAAAAGAGGCTGAGGAAATTTCAATGTGGGGTTGTTCTGAAGTACCTGCTTCCTCTTGCATCTCTTGTTTTCTGTCTCACGCAGTAGCTGATTAACTCTCTTGAGCTCTACTACCTCCTTGAGAAGCTCTTCATCTCTTTGTACCCACATTAATTCAAGGTCTCTGTGTTGTCATTGCTCTAGCTTTAGCTGGAGCTTGAGATATTTATTCTTCTTTTCCATTGCTTTATACACTGCGTCTGTACCTTTGATCGAGGCAACTGTGGGATTTTCTCTTATCTGTCGTCGCAAGAAGGTTGCCTGATCATTTTCTTTGCTCTGAATATTGTAATGAAGTATTGGCCACATCAAGTTGCACTTGGATCTTTTAAATTGACAGAGTTGTAGTTAAGATTTTGTTGGTAACCTCTGTCAACTGTTCGTCCTTGGTCTTGCAAGCGTCTGATAACTTTGTGAGAAGTTCACCTAGTTCCTCCATATCCTTTTGTTGCTTCTCTTTGGCTAGCTGGTGTTGTTCAGCTTCAGCTCTCAGCTCTCAGCTCTCAGCTCTTGGAGTTGTTTCTGCAGATTAGTAATGACAGCCATTCTATCCTCTAGCTCTCCTTGCAGAGCATCTATCACCATCTCCAACTCTCTAGCCTTAGCACTACAGCTAAGTGTGGTTGTTTGCATTTTCTCTGTCATTTCCTAAATCTGCTTGGCATATTTGTTTACTTGGAGAATGAATTCATCATTTGTTTGCCAGTCTTCTTGCTCTGTGAGCTGCCTAGATGTTTCAGAAGTCTTGATGGGTGGCTCCTTGGTAGTTACTTCGGTTGCAGAGGGGTTTGTACCTCTCCTTGAGGCTATACGTTTTCCTCTGTTGCTTCGTCTTCTTGAGGCTTCATGCATGCCTCTGCCGTTTTGTGTTGGGTGGTTGTAGACGGTGTGGTTTCTGTTCTTGTGCCTTTGGTTTTTCAAAACTAGCAGTCTCTTGTGGTTTAGGACTTGCTGCTTTTTTTTTATTCTAGCTCTTTTGCTTTGGCTTGTTGGGAAGTAGTTGTTGCCTGTTGTTCAGATCCTGCTGCTTCTTGCATTTTAGGCTCCTTTTCCTTGGTTTTCTATCCCTCGGTGGGTCTAATTGTTAATGATGTGGGGGAGGGCTTGGCATGGGGTGGTCTTGTTGTTCCATAGCAGGTGACGATGGTCTGGGAGACATCTCACTTTTTGCTTGCTAGGCTTCATTTGTTGGGTCCCTTCAGCTTGTCTTTGCTGCTCCGTCGCATCCTCCTTTGCTTTTCTTTGGCTTCTTGAGCTTCTTTTAGTCTTAACACTTGTGCTTCCGTGTACATGCGTTCAAGAAATTTAGTGGGGTCCTTTGCCTCTTTTCGTGCAGGGTTCTTTGTTCTCGGCCCCTTTATCTCTTTTGGTATCCACTTTCTAGGGTCCTCACTAGCATCTTAGCGGCTTCTTTCATAGGTTTCTTTTTCCTTTCAAACCTCGCCTTTTTTTTGTCGAGGCTCTTCTTGATGTGTGGCCACTACTTTTATTTCATCTCTTCAACCTGGGCTCTTCTTTCCTTGTTGTTTGAGATTTCGCTGCTATGTGCTTCAGGAGAGCTCTCTGCAGATTCTTCATTGGATTTGTAAACTGTTTTTGTGGATCTTGTGGCTCTTGGAGATGGATGTGCTGACACTATCCATGTGTTTTGATCTGTGATAGGTGGCAAATCGTCTACCATACCAATAACATGGTATGCTATTCTTGTGAGTACCTCAGGTGCTCCCTGATAGGTTATCTTACCCTCTTTCTTGGTACCCTTCAGTGTGGATAGCACATACTGTGTGTGATCAATGGGTTGCCTGGTTTTCGACTTAAACACTTGTGTGAAGGTAGTCACAACTGCATGATTGGGTGTTGTGTACCTTGGCAGTCTCTTTGCTAGAAAATGGAAGTGTTGATGATAAAACCGTTCTGGTTCTTCCACCTGTTTCTGGATGAGATCAGCAAAGGTAGCCACATCGGTCTCCTTGGTGAAGGTACTTGCTGTCTTTCTGTCTTTGGCCCTCATTGTCATCCCTTATTGGCAACTTGAGAGCCTCTGCCACAATCTCTTTCGTTATCACCACTGCTACCTTCTGACCTTGTTGGTTAGTAATCTGGGCTGATCCATCTTCCTTGATGGTAGACAGGAGCTCATAGGCTTTCTGAAAGTCTACACCACATGGTTCTTGGTCGTAGAATTCTCTGAGTCCAAGCCTTCTGTTAGCTTCTTTTGTTTTGGGCTTTGCCGCGACATCATAGACCTCTTTTGGCAACAACTATAGTTCTACCTGATGTCCTTCTTCACTTTTAAATCTGCCTGTAAAAATTGTGGTGTTGTGCTCTTCAAGCTGTTCTTTGAATATATATGTTGCTTTGGCCGTACTGGGGTCCAATTTGTATGGTGGAAGCTCTTGCAGCTTCTCTTTTTGAGTGACCCTCTTCTTGGCCTTCTCTGCAGCTTGCATTGATCGTAATAAGTGAATAGAGTGCAAGAATTAGAAAATTTGGCAGTTTCCGCTTTGAAATGTCCTTCAGTCTGAATTACTGACAAATTGAGTCCAATTTGCTTTAAATCAATTTTTGAACATGCATAGATGCATAAAAACATGTAGAGATCAAAATTATAAAGTCCAGCCAAAAATTTACATAAGTTCTAGCCAAAATATTGCAAAAGTAAATAATCAAGATTATTTACAGTAGTCAACTTTTTTTTGCAAAACTTGAAAATTTTACCTAACCATATTTTATACACCTAAAACAAGTCCTAAATTGAATTTGGTGAAGTTTTGTGATGTCAGCATCACTTCAAGCTTTTTCGACTCTGATATCACCGATTTTTGTGACTACATGGCCTGTGGAGTTGGTTAGTTACTTTTGAGTCTATGAACTGGTCCGCTACATAGTCCTGAAAAAGCAACTCATCCAATTTTGGCCCATTTGGAGTTAGTTTGACTTCGTATGTCAAATTTGACGCTTTGTAGCCTTCGAGCGGTTTTCTGCTTTCCAAGGGCTTTCCTTGATTGATTTTATGAAACCAACCATATACATTGTGTATAGACCCAGTCTATAAGCTGTTTGTGGAGTCTGAATCCACTTCTGGCATCTGCCAAAAACCTAGCTTTTCTACCTGGGACCCCCCTTGACCCATGCCAAATGGTGTTGATATAAAAGTGTTCTTTCATCTAGGGGCATGCTACAGTTCAAGTCTGGTCTAATTTGGTTGAGTTGCCAGGCCGCTATGGTCAGTTTTTGGTCGTAGGTCTTCGTGCACTGCTCAGATTCTAGGGTTTTTTCCTTGGGTTTAGACTAGCTACCGGCCATACAGAATGGATCATTGATAAGTATAGAACTTACACCTCATGTCTCGTATGAGAGGGCGCTGTAAACATGCGACTGTGGACTCCAGAAAGTGTGCGCAAAGAAGGTCGAAAAGCTCTCTCTCCAAAGGCGACAAGTGGAAATGAGGTGATTTTAGCCTACCTTGGGTATCTATACTCAGACTTCCCGAACCCTTTTTCCCCAAATTCCCCTGTTAGTCCTACTAGGTAGTGAAATCTATGTTAGACTCAAAAATTTTCCCAATCGGATTCCTATGGCTCATTCTGCAAGAATTCTGCAAAAGTAGGTCTAGTCGCCTAATTTAGGCTTCCCGCTTTCATCTGCCGATTTGATTGAAATTTTTTGTGTCTGTCTGCCTCGTCCTTTTGATCATTAACATATCTTCAATATTTCCATCTGAGCTCATTTGCTATTTATTATTAATTTTTGACATGTTTATTGAAAAAATAACAAATGCGCTAAAAAAGCGAAGTGAAAATTCAATAATTAACAAAATCCAATGAAAAACATAGCTTTAGTTTTTTTGTTGGATTTCTCCATTTTCAGGTCCCAATATCAAGAAAAATGATGAAAATTAACCAAAAAAGACTATTTTTTAATGATTTTTGATAGTATATACACTATTTACACTCATCGGGGAGATATTATCAGTTAAATTCTTCTGTGGATGATTTATAAGGGCATTATTAGGTAATTTTGCAAAAAAATCACATGTTAACATCAAACTTTTTCCTCTCTCTTCAAACATTTCTCTTAGTTACTTAGTTCCCTTCCACCCCTCCTAGATGGCGTACTCCGGGATGACTGTGTGCGTGGGTTGAACAATTGTGTCTATGCATAGCCTTAGTTGGCTCTACCATGCTTTGAAGATCAATGCAATTAAAACCATTATGCTATGCAAGAGTTAGGTCTTGAGTAATTAACTCAAGGGTTTCTGATGTCGAGGTTTTTTGATGATGTCTTCCAAAGAGAAAATCCCATAGTTTGTGTGCTCTTTGCTTGATTGTCCCATCAAGGTGATTTGGCATGTTGATTTCTTGAGCTATTGTTATCAATAATGATTGTTGTCGATCTTTTACCCGCTATTAATATCTTGCTTTGTCTTGGTCAGAATGGTGTGGTGGAGTTTTCTGAGACTTAACTCTCCATTGCTTGATGGTTTTACAGTTTGTGGAGAAGATAAATGCTCCTTTTTCTTCCAAATCCATTTCGTGTAGGTTCCTTGCTTAGAGATGCTCTTCTCTGTGTTTTGAACCTTGGAACCGTCTTTGGTACTGTTGATGATGCTTTGGGCACCCAAATTTGAATCGGCTTAAGGCTTAAGATGTGCTTTTGGTACCCAAAATTTGCTTGACTCCTTGCATGCTACTTGTAGCATTTGCTTGTCAATAGGATGGAGAAGATTGCTTGCTTTGTGGTTTGCTCTGCTAGTAACTTATTCTCCATTCCTCTTTGCTTGGTGCAATTGGAACGATGAGTTGTCCACCTTTAGGTGATAGCTTGAGCTGATTGGTATCCCAATCTGGTACTGCCTTGTAAGTCCGCATCCATGGGATTCTAAGAATCATTGTCTCATTCATGTGTTCATCTGGTAAGCATACAAACTGATGAGGACATGAACATCCATGTACTATCACATTTAAATTGACTACTCCCAATGTTGGTATTGGGTTCTTGTTGCATCCTTTGATAGTCGCTATTCATACTGTCAAGGACTGACTTGTTGCTTTCTTGTACGTGGAACAACTGACTGCATTTACTCAAGCTCATGTATTGACCAATGCATTTGTGCTATGATTGTTCAGCTATACGTTGATGCGAAGGTCCATTCCATCTAATTATTCATCATCTCTTGACATTGCATCTTTCTGCAATTTCCATTGTCGGCCATCTATGTCCAGAGTGTTGATGGTAATAGGTATTTGTTGAATTTTGAGAGCAGCTCTCATTTTGAGTACTCGAAGCCGATCTTCTTCTTAGGCTTCATCAATAACCTACTATCGTTTTATCTTTCTTTGCTTAGCTGCATGCATCCTTTTTAGCAATTCATTGGTTAGTGGCAAATTGTACTTCTTTAAATGACATCCACTAATCCAATTAGCCAGATCAAAAACATTTCAAGTTGACAGCTGGCATGAGGGCAAACCACGACCCGGAGAAACATACAAGGATTTTAGAACAAATTAGAATTTACCTAAAGGACCAGTCTCCTAAAAATGCCCTAGCTGTTAGAACTAGACCTTTTTTGGCTAGACGAGCCAATTTACTTTGTGTTACTTACTACCACAAATAATCCATGACTTACTAACTAATTTTGTCTATTGCAGACCCTTGCTCTCTCGCAAGGCATGGAACTATCTTCTGAGCCCCTATTTGTGGCTACCTCTCTTGTCCTTAGATGTATTGGCAATTTGGATGCTTCTTACTAAATTTATGACTCGGCTCTATCTTCTGACAAAAAGCTATCTATCTTACACATGCTGTTCTTTAATGATTGGGTCAAGATTCTGGCTACCTTGGATAAGGACTCAAAGATGGGGTGAATATGATTTCCCAGTACGTAGCCCAATTGCCTATACTTTCTAATCCAATATCAGCAAGAGCTTGCCTTATTTTCTTCTTCAGGAGCATAATTATCTAACTTTTTGAAAAAATTGTGTTGGCTCAATCCATCTTTTATCAGTGCCCCTACTGCCCCATCTATTCCTCAAACTGGTGGAATATTTGCAAAGATAGTGCAACACTTGAGGCTGTCAAGGAATTCCAAAACAATCTTTGCTCCCTAAGTGACTCTAACCTTTTAGAAATCGTACCTAAGGTATCCAAGGTTTTTCATTTCCATCCTGTTAGACATATTGAAATTGAATCATTCAGTGTGGACCATCAGCTTTGGGTTCTACCTAACAAGGCTTTTCTGGCACCTATTCTTAGCAAAACTTGGGTATATTTGGCTAACCTCTCGGCTACCACTATTGAGGATTGTAGACTCAAGATTCTAAAAGGTGGCCAGTTCTTGGACAAAGGAGAACTCATTAAATCCCTCTTTAACCTCAACCTGATAGACCACTCCAAGTGCTCCTCTAGTACAGGTCTATACATACGGACAAAAGGAAACATAGAGTTTGCTAAAAGTAATCCTGATTTCTACACAGAATCCACTCCAAGTGCTCCTCTAGTACAAGTCTATACATACGGACAAAAGGAAACATGGAGTTTGCTAAAAGTAATCCTAATTTCTACACAGAATCCATTTGGAACGTCTTTTGACCTTATGCTAAATGTGCTTGTAAATTTCTTGACCCTAGAGATTCAAGCAAATCCAACATTATGTGGTTTGACCATGCTATCTGGTTTATCCTCGATCATTTGGACCAACTCTTTCTTGAAAAACCGATGGAATTTCATTTGTCTTTGATCTACTCTTGGCTAGGTGGCCAATCCAAACAATTAGTTATTGCTCAAATTTCTTTCAACATTTTTTGTGGGCTTATGCTAGATATCCTCAAGGAATTGAAGGTTGATGAACCAGGGACTTATTTAACTACCTATGTAAATTACAAGGGTATTAAGATTATCACCATTCTTCTAAGCCTTGTATTGATGATGATGATTCTCCCTCACTGAAAAGACCCAGCTCTCTTGCCACCCCCAACTCTTTCGCTTCATTCCTGACACCTAGCTCCTCCTCTAATTTTACTAGAGGAAAATCTCATATCTTCACAATGGGAAGAGGTAGGAACACCCCTATCAGGCACCTTCTTGACTTATGATCACTTATGATTGTGCAGGTTGTTGTTGGCCCTTGTGGAAGATTGTCTTTCACCAAAAAGACATCTAGCAAAAAGTATATTTACGAACATTGTCTGTTTCAAAATGTACTTCTGGATTGGATACACCCTAAAACACTAGCTTTTTTGTGAATGTTTTTACTTAATGTTTGGAAACCATAGATACTTGATAATGTTCTTATCGGTTGGAAATATCAACAACCCATTAAGAATGTGGTCTACAGTAATGATTTCTTATTTAATGGGTTTCTTCTCATTTGGCATGCAAACTAAGGTAAGTTGGAACCCGAATGGGCATCATAAATCTAAATTAGCATGATAACATTGTAGAGTTTTGTCACCTTCAAAAAATTGGAATATTTTCTTGTCGAGAAATAGATACAGTTGTTGTTTTGGATACTTTATGGCTTCAATAAACTAGAAAAATTATTTTTGGCATTGACAACACTGGCAAAGTATTCCCGATATTGAAAGACTGATCTAAGGAAGGTTATGGGGATTAAGACTCTTGGTGCAGAAGAGATGGTGGATTTTGTTGTTCAAAATGATATATATGCTATTGATTTTTTTTAAAAACATGGGGATTTACAAATACCATACTTATAAGTACTTCTTTAAAATCTTTGGGGTAACTAAAACCAATAAACTAAGAAACATGAACACTTTGGATAGTGGTTTTAAGTTTTAAAACTTGTAAGATGGACATGGATAACAACTGATACAGTCCATTGACACATGTAAAACACATTTAAGACTAACATGTATGTTGTCTTGTTTGGATGGATGCAAGTGAGGACTCTATCCTTTCTTGGAATTTTTTTGGATAAAGCTATTGTCTGTCAGATAGTACAGTTGCTCCTACAACTTGGGAAGTAATTCTTTATTGGATCACTATCATTGTATACTAGAATGAGGCTTCATTCTCATATGCCATGTACAAAGATAATTCTTAGACTGAGTTGTTTTTGTACTAATTTTTGCCTTTTCTCTAAATCCACCTAACTTTTGAATGTAAAAGTTCATTTATGTTTTATTTTATAAGTTAAAACAGCTACACACACGTCCTATACATAAGGTTTTTTCATTGCTTTTTTGAAAAAACCGGGACACTAGCTTTAGAAACTTTCTTGAATCTTGGTTTTATGTTTGACCCACTGCCTTTAAATCCTTGATTGGTTGGCTGGTGTTAGGTGGTGCTACATAGGCTAAGATTTTGGTTTCCTGCTCATGCCTTTCATGGTCTCTGACCTTGCCAGTTTAAGGATTGTAGGCCCAAACTACTGGACTAATCTTATATATACTTTCTTTCAGGATCAAAAACATTTTAAGTTGACAGCTCACATGAGGGTAAACAAGGACCCAGAGAGACATACAAGGATTTTAGAACAAATTACAATTTACCTAAAGGATCAGTCTCCTAAAAATACCCTAGCTATTAGAACTAGACCTTTTTTAACTAGACGTGCCAAACTTTGTGTTACTTACTACCACAAATAATCCATGACTTACTAACTAATTTTGTTTATCGCAGACCCTTGCTCTCTCGCAAGGCCTAAAACTATCTTCTAAGCCCCTATCTGTGGCTACATCTCTTGTCCTCTAGCTTCTAGTACTTACCCACTCACATGCACAACAGATTTAATATAAACCATACAAAGTTGGTACATTGTACCTTGAGTAGATTATCAATAACATAAATATTCCCTAACCCCCTGACCACCTTAAAAAGGAATAATCTTAGAGGGTTAAACACCCCCAACAACCCCCTCGAGTTGGCTAGTATACTTTTCTCTTGCTTGGGACTTGTACCTAGCTGCCTCTCATAAATTGCCCATTCCCTTTAACCCTCATGTGAGTTTACCCTTAAAGAGGGAGCGTGGTAAAAACTTACACCTGGTCACAATCAGTGAACATGGTATATTAATGCCCCTTAATTTCATCTCGTTCTTACGAGGACCTTTCACGCTCTTGCAACCCTTTCTCCCTCTCTCTCTCCCTCTTTTGCATAACCCTCACTATGGCAGCCCGAATCACTTGTGCAAACTCCTACCCTATCACTCTCCCTCTTGGCCTCCATTATACAAGCCGTGGCGTCTGCATTGGATTTCTGTCTAAAAATTTACACTTACAAAATATATTGACCATGGGGGATTCACCATCCGGTGCAAATCATGAGGCCTCAACTCTGCAATACTACTATAAAAAGAGGTGAGGGTGCTTTGGCCCCTCACTTAGCCTTGGTTGCATCTTGTGTGTGTATGTGAAAGAGAGGAGAGAGTATATTGCTGCAAACTGTGCAGTTATGGAGCTAATTGAACAACCTTCTCAGGTCGGTGATTACCAATCTTGTTCTAGTCGATAGAATGTACTTGAGCTTGTTGATACACTATTGCACTCTTTATGTGCTCTGATGTTTTCTTACTATCTGCATACAGTTAGTTCTTGTCGGCCGACTGCCAAGCCTCACCATTTTGAAGCTAGAAAAGTGAGAACCACATACATCAATCCTTGGGACGTAGCTATCCCGAATAGTGCATGGAGGCTACAAGAGATATTTAATCTCTCAGACAACCGAAGTCTATGTGGATTCTACCTAGCTCGGTCTCAAATGTGTGTCAGACATCAAAAGCTACTTTCTTAAGCTTATCTAGGCAAATCTGTGTAGCTGTGAGACTCTGAATGCAACGGAACTTAATACCTAGCATGAGCAGAGTATCCTCAACACTCTCATGTGCTCAAATGTCATTTCTAACACTTGGAAAAAATTGCACATAAGATAAACAACCTATTTTAGGTTAGTCAATTTTGGTCTCTAAAGCACTCTATGGCTTCCTCTAGACGTGCTCTATCTATTTCTAAGGTCAAAAACCAATCTTGGTGCGTGTATTGTGCAAACAACTAGTAGATGGACACATTTCCATCGTGAAAAACTTACACTAAATGGAAGATCTTTCAACTGCAAACTTGTTGGTATGCTTGGAATAGCAATGTAGACACAAAGAGTTGAAGAAACATTAGACTCACAATAAGCTTCTATAGCATACGCTCACTTTCATTATCCAAAAACTTAGGTCAAAATTACAAAAGTTGGCTTTTAAACCCTAGCCAAGGTCTAAAGAATGGGTTCCTAGCAATTTGGTCTCAATAACAAGGCTTAAGAACTACAGAAAGTACAAATTTGGAAGCCTCGGCCCCTTTACACTCATTGGAAATCAATAATATTACAATGGTTTTTGGACTTTACAGGATTTCTCATTAATACAAAGGGGTTTAATACAATCAATCGGAATAAAAGTTGAGAGTGGTGTCCTTCGATGCTCTTTTTTTGGCTTTGTTGCTGAGCAGCTAACATTTTCCCCTGCTTGCCTGTGTCCTCCGCGACCAACTACTTAGGGTGCCAAGTAGTGGTCGCGGGATTTCTAGCTTCAGACCTCTTGGCATGCTGTTTGAGACCATGTTGGTACTTGAGGCGGAGTTCTTTGTCCTCGGCCAACATGAATTACATGGTTATTTTGTTCCTTTGCGCAACTACTGAGTAGTTAACAAACCTTGCTCTTAAATTGGCGATGATGGGACCAAAGATTTTGGATCTATAAGTGAAGAAGCCCATATACAATGATTTCTCAAATGTTTGCATGTAATATGAGGTTAGAAACATCACCCAAGCATAGAGTCCATGGAGCACTTCCTCCGAAGGTTGGCCTGATAGATCATATCACAATCCTTGGTTACCTTTGAGGAATGACATCCATGCTGCATCTGTTTTCTCTGTGCGGTGGAAAGTTTGTAAGCAAGTGAGGAGCATTTTAGAAATCTCAACCATCATGATGCATGCCAAGTTAGGTATCCCTTTGAATAGCTGAATGGCCTTTGAATAGCTGAATGGTAGAAGATAGTGTATCCACCATATAAGTTTCTGTAGGTGGGGCATTATGTGGTGGTGGGAACCTTGGGTAATTGAGCCAGGTGGGCCTCTTTTGTTGAATGATTGAGTGTTATTTCCAGCTTATGAATCTTGATACCGGGCACTGCACAAGATCTTTCTTGATAGTGGATGGTGCATTTGTATAAAATAAGATACATGGGGTGCCGGTTTAGCTAGATCTCCCACCATTTTGGATGTAGCACTATAGGGTTGGCTTGGAAGTCCTTTAGTATTTCCTTTATCTGGAGCACTTCAAACTTATCAGTGGGAAGGGGAGAGCCTGATGATGCCATGCTTCATTGATGTTGGCCGGTGTGACAAGGTTGACATTGATTGAGTGCAAGATCTGCTCCTCCCACTGCATCACTTCTTTCCAGATGGTCTCTGTCTCCTCTTCCACTTGCTTATTAAAAGCAGCTTCCTCTTGTACATTTATCCTTTTTGGTTGAGTTGAAGGTCTAGCCTCTTTGTGAGTAATGTCTAGATCTAAGAGACTACCCTCTTGCATGGTATCTGCTTCAAAGTCCATGAATTGTAGGGCATCTTTATCTCCCATTTCCAAATCAACTTGTTTTTCCCCTGATGTGGTTACATGTGCCTTGTGAGTCTCTTGTGCTTTGCTCAGTTCTTCTTTGAATTGTTCAATTTTTTTTTTGGTACTTCTGCCCTTGCTGCATAAACCAATGGAGAGCTCTTGTCTTGGAATTTTCTCTAGCTTTACCTCCATTTTGAGGTCTTGAACCTTTTGTTCCTTAGATTTATAGACCTCATTTGTTCCCAGTAGTGTGTCCACTATTGGATTGTCCTTGAGCTGATTCAGTAATGTGTTTTGCTCTTGGCAACGAGCTTCTGACTGTGCCAACTGAGTATTGGCAATATTGATCTGGATATGCACTCTTTGGATTATGGAACCTAACTCTTGTAATGTGATGGTAGCCTCTTTAACTTCTTTCTCTTGTTGTTTGTGCTTTGTTTGTAGAGCTTCCAAGTTTGCTGCAGACTTTGCAGTTAGTTTGGCTAGTTCCTTCTCTCTGAATTCCATGGCTTCTTTGTATGCTTCATTACAAATGTTTGCCCTGTCGAGCCTCTCATTTTAGTGTTGCAGTCTTTGATACAAATTGTGGCGCTGTCTGTGGCATGCATAGATCTCATCTTTCATTTTATCCACCATGTCATGCACAAAATGTGTGTACTCATCAATGTCCTCTAGAATTTCCAAGATTCTTGAGTGGCTAGCTTCTGGTTGATCCGTTTGTGTTCCCTCTCAACCCTTGCCGCTTTTTGGGTTGGTTCCTCTATTGGTGCTGTGGGTCTTGGTTGCTTTTTGGGTTCTTCATCATCTACCTTAGCTTTTCCCTTTTCTCTTTTATTCCTTTTGAGTGGAGTTTCCTCCTCCTCCTTTTCTTCTTTTGCTTTGTCGCTTTCAGTGGCCTTTGCTATGGTAGCAATCTCTTGGCTTGGGACATAGACCAACCTGGTCTTCAATCTTGTGGCCATTGGTGGATCTCTTGTCTGTACTTCCTCCTCATCATCATTCTTGCATTGTAGCCACAAATTTTTCTTCAGACAGGTGGTAGATGCTCTGCCTAGCCGATATCATGATAGGCTATCCATGTTAGTACTTTTGGAGCTCCCAAGAAAGTTATGTTCTCTGGATTTTTCACATGGGTGAGGGTTGTATAGACATATTGGTCATCGTTCACTTCAATTTCTCCCTCTTTCTTTGCTGCTTGAGCAAACATGGAAGCCACGACATGATTGGGAACCGTATATCTGGGAATAATCTTGTGTCTGCTTTACCACTTTCAGAGCTTTTAGTGAATGATGGAGTTATGCTGTGCCAAACTTGGTGAAACTTGTAAGGGTGCTTTATTTGAACCTTATGAAAATTTCTATCTTAGGTGCACCTAAGATAGGTATGACTAATTTTGGGCCATTTTGAGCTTATGTCAACTTGATTGGCTGTGGAGTGTTGAGTCTTAGTGCCTGATGAAGTTTGGGGTTATTTAAAAAGCGAAAAATTAGTTATATCCACCTTTAGTCCTTTGGGTGCGGTGAAGTGCATCTGAGGGTTTTTATGCATGAAAAATGTACCTGTGTGATGTAGGCTTTGTGAAGGGTACATGGATCATGCTCATGTGAAAATATGTGCAAAAAATGCTTCCAACCAAGCAGATTATCTTTGGCGTGCCTAAAAATTTACATTTTATTGTCACTTAGGCTCTAATCTTTCTCTACCCAGCTTCTACTATGCTAGCTATGATGGTTGAAGCCCTTGGTTGTGTTTCTGGCATTTGGTGTTGCCCCAGAT
Source organism: Adiantum capillus-veneris (assembly GCF_014529385.1). Classification (NCBI taxonomy): domain Eukaryota; kingdom Viridiplantae; phylum Streptophyta; class Polypodiopsida; order Polypodiales; family Pteridaceae; genus Adiantum; species Adiantum capillus-veneris. Next base: position 40,282,280 of record NC_140943.1, on the reverse strand, counting down.
GAGGTTGAGAGTCCTCTTTTGAGCCGAGCTTGACTTGGAGTCACTAGCCATTAGTCGTGTGCCCACTGAAGGTTGGTGAAGGTCCAAAGTGTTGTATAGAGTGCCCCCATTGAGTTTGAGGTCAAACAGATCAATATTTTGCACTGTGGTGAAAAATGTCAATTCACGATGAAAATATGGTCATTTATTCATCTGTTGATGACTGGGACTTCAATGCACCCCTAATTCTCCATGGTTCCCCAACCTAATGGACCCAACACATATGTAAAATCTGGTCCAGATGTGGCTCCTTCATCTTCGGTGCGCCTAAGATACTAGGTCATCGTTTCTGGCACATTTTGCATCTTTGAGCTTACCAATGTGTCCCCCCCACTAGTTCAAGTTCACGTTCGGTGCAATTTGGATGTCTCGTGTGGTCAGTGTTTGCGTTTCTATTCTCGAGATTTCCCAAATTTCCCTCTGTTGTGCCCCCTATAGCCCTTGCAGTTGAGATGTCGAGCTCTACATCTTGAGCTGGCATCCACTACGGGTCTTGGCCGCTTACGGCATTTACTCACTGGCGCGTTAGGTGACCGACACGGAGGATCTCTGCCAATGATTCTACAGTTGGACTACACTTATAGTGCCAGCCTAGTACGCTTCTAGCGAGTTCACACTTAGTGACCGCATGTACATATGTGCTACTTTTCAGTTTTAGCACTAAGTCATTTTGTACTCTCTTTTCTTAGAGAAGAAGAAGAAGCTTTCCATCTCTGTGTGCTTTGTGCTTGTCTTGTGTAGCTCTCTTGTATCCTCATTCTTTACATGGTATCAGAGCCTGGTGCAGGCAAGAGAGGCTAAGAGAGCAAGAGCATCACAATCCCTTCGTTCGCAATCCACGACCAGATGCAAGTTTCTGAATAGGTCTCCAAAGTGCATTATACAGAGATTTACTGTACAAGTACAGTGGTTGTATGTACGCTTGATTGTGGACACTCGTTGAGCGTTACAGGTACCACGATAGCAAGTTCAACAGATTTGCAGGTTTTTGCAGATTGCAGCTATTTTGTCTTAGTGGTTCAAGATGTCTGACGGTTTCAATCAGATTTTCACTGAGAAGCTTGAGAAAAATAACTACCCTGCATGGAAGTTCACAATAACAAATTTCCCAAAAGGAAAAGGTTATTGGGACTATGTAGAAGGAGACAATGAAAAGGAACCAGAGATTCCCGAGGCAAATTCTACAACAAAACAAAGAAAAGCTTTGAGGGACTAGCAACAAGGCCAGAGCAAAGTGATGTATTGGTCTATGAGAATCACAGATGGCATGATGGGCTATCTACAGGATGCTGAAACCCCCGCCATTGCATGGAAAAACTTAGGCAGAGTGTTCGAGGTGAACACGAAGGCCAGAAAGCTTCAACTAAAGTTGGAGCTAAATCAAGTTAAGAGGAATAACCTCTCCATCAATGATTATGCTTTGAAGATAAAGAGTATCATTGAGGCTCTTGGATCTATTAAAGTCTCAGTGGAAGACGATGACATTGTCCGTGCATGCTTGGATGGTCTAGGAGATGAGTATGTACATTTCAGGTCTTCCATGAATACAAGAGACGACATCCCCGTGTTCCAAGATTTGATTTCTATGCTTATTCTTGAGGAGAAGAACCTTGACACATCTTCTTCTCATGGCAGAAATAATTCTGAACAGGCCTTCTATTCTAACTCCAACAGAGGTAGAGGTAGAGGTCGTGGTCGAGGCCCAAGTGGTTGCAGGGGCCAATTTCAAGAAGGTCAATCAAATCAAAACAATACAGGTGGCAGGGGAAACCAGTCTCAAGGCAGGGGGAGTCAAAGAGGTCATGGTGCAGGATCAAGCAGGTAGCAACGTACTGCAGATAGCAGAGAGTGTTGGACTTGTGGTGAAAGAGGTCACATGTCACGTGACTGTCCAAAGGGAAAAGCAAGTGGAAAGAGAGAACAGGGCAACTATGCATCTACTAGCAGAGATGTAGATGACAGCAAAAACGAGCGCATGTTTCTTATGCAGCATGTAATGAATACAATGACTACAGAGAATTCCACCCAAGATGATGTTTGGTATGTGGATTCAGGTGCCTCTAATCACATGACGTCTCGTGGAGAGTGGTTTAGAGATATGCGCAAACCAGATGTGTCAGGCTATGTGCAGACAGGAGATGACACAGCTCACCCTATTGCTCATGTAGGGGACATACCTCTAAATACGAAGAGTGAGAAATCAAAGTACTTAGCAGATTTACTTCATGTCCCAAAAATTACAAAGAATCTTGTTTCTGTTGGACAAATGGTTGAGCAGGGTTTGCAGGTTCACTTCAATTCAAATGGCTGTTATGTAGAAGATTTCCAGAATGGCTGTAAGCTGATCACAGAGGGAAAATGTGTGGGCAGAATGTTTACGCTGAATGTAGACATGCCTGAGATAAAAGCTGCATTATTTGCACAGGGCACAGGTGTTGTGGCTGATGTTGACATTTGGCACAAACGGATTGGCCATGTCAATGAGCAGAGATTGCGCAGCATGCAATCATAACAGATTGTAAAAGGTTTGCCCAAATTCAAGGTGGATGGTATGCATAAAGTGTGTGCAGCATGCCAGTTTGGAAAACAGTCAAAGGGCTCATTTCCACATGAGCGCAATGTATGTAAAAAGCCACTTGAGGTGGTGCACGCAGATGTTTGGGGTCCAACCGATACTGCAAGTATACATGGTTGCAGGTATTATGTCTCCTTCATTGATGACCATACAAGGAGAGTATGGGTCTACTTCATGCGTAACAAAAGTGAAGTGTTTGGTCACTTTCAAAACTTCAAAGTCATGATTGAGAAGGAGACAGATATGAAAATCAAGACATTGAGGTCAGATGGAGGGGGAGAGTACTTCTCCAATGATTTTTCAGATTTTCTGCGAATGCATGGTATACGCAGGCAGTTTACATGCAGATATACTCCACAACAGAATGGGGTCGCAGAAAGGAAAAGCAGGCTCATCATTTCTGGGCTGAAGTTGTAAATACAGCTGTGTACATTATGAACAGGACACCTACAGCTGCAGTGCATGATGTAACACATGAGGAAAAGTTTACAAGTATAAAGCCTGATTTGGCACACTTGAAAGTGTTTGGCTACATAGCTTACGTGCATGTACCAGATGAGTTGCGTAGGAAATTGGATCCTAAAGCAGAGAAATGTATTCTTGTGGGATATTCCCTTGAACAAAAGGGGTACAGGTGCTACAATCCTACTACACGAGAATTACGAGTGAGCAGAGATGTAGTCTTCGATGAGATGAGCAGCTGGTACAGTAATTCACATGGCACTATTGGGGCTGATGTAAAAGATGATGTGGTTGTACAAAATGTGAGGCCACAGTCACAGGTTTTGAGTGGACCACAAGAGTCCTCTTCTCGTGGCTCTGTTGAGAAGCCATGGAATGGTAGACTACGTACGCAGGTTACTCCACCAGTAGGTACAGGGAATGTGTCACGAAAAGGAAAGGAAAAGGTTGATGAACCTCCCTTTATGGCTGATGCATCATCAGGGTTTTCACATGTAGACATGGATTCAGATGGTCTGAACAAAGTCTTGATGAGGAATTTGGAATTCCGGCTGTCAGGACACCTGGTGTAAGGAAAGTACAAGAAGATGCTAGAGGGCAAAGGAGTGACCCAGGACCGCGCAGATCTAACAGAGTCAGAAATCCAGTTCAAAAATTGACTTATGATGGGTATCTAGGGCATCACGAAGCCTACATGGCTAAGGTGATACAGGATGTGGAGCCCACATGTTTCGAGGATGCAGTTGGAAATGTGCATTGGGATGATGCAATGAATGAAGAGATTGCTGCATTGGAAGCAAATGACACATGGGAGTTGGTGCCATTGCCAAGTGGCAAGAAAGCTATTGGCTGTAAATGGGTGTATAAAACCAAGCATAAGGTTGATGGTAACATTGAGCGTCACAAGGCAAGGCTGGTCGCAAAGGGTTATGCACAGACGTATGGCATAGACTATGAGGAGACCTTTGCTCCAGTGGCAAAGATGACGACTGTGAGAGCTGTCATAGCAGTGGCTGCATCTAGAGGATGGATTATGAATCAAATGGATGTAAAGAATGCCTTCTTGAATGGTGAGTTGCAAGAGGAAGTGTATATGGATCAACCAACTGGTTATGCCGATCCAGGTTACCCAGATTATGTATGCAGACTTCTCAAAGCTTTGTATGGTTTGAAGCAGTGCTCTAGAGCATGGTATGACAGGATTGCCAAGTATCTTGTCAGTATTGGGTTTAGGAGAGCTCATGCTGATCATTCACTCTATGTACGTGAGAGTGATGTGGGGATTGTGGTCATTACCATATATGTAGATGAACTTATTATTGTGGGTGACAATGCTATGGAGATTGACCATGTGAAGGGTCTTCTCAAACAGGAGTTTGAAATGAAAGATTTGGGCGAGTTGCGCTACTTTCTTGGCATTGAGGTGATCAGGACTCCAGAGGGTGTATGGTTGTCACAGAGACAATATGCTTTGGACACGTTGTCAAAGTATGGTATGGTTGATTGTAAGACAATTTCTATTCCCTTGGATGTGAATGCAAAGCTGAGTGCAAAGAAGGGTGATGTTGTTGAGGATGTCAAGATGTACAGGAAGATTGTGGGTAGTCTAATCTACTTGACTATCATGAGGCCAGACTTGAGCTACACAATAGGCTTGGAGAGTCAGTTCATGAATCTTCTGAGGAAGCCACATTTGGATGGAGTACGACGCACACTTTGGTATGTGCAAGGGACTCTTGACTACGCATTGTTCTATGCAACAGATGTGCCATTAGCATTGTATGGGTATACATATGCAGATTGGGCAGGTAGCATTGTTGATAGGAGATCTACGAGTGGCTTCATGTTCTCTTTTGGGAGTGCTGCTGTTACTTGGAGTAGCAAAAAGCAGCCTACGGTTGCTTTATCTAGCACAGAGGCCGAGTACAGAGGTGCAACAGTTGCGGCGTGCGAGGTAGCTTGGCTATGCACATTACTTGAGGACTTGGGAGTGCAGGTGGACCAGCAGATTGTCATCCATTGTGACAACCTCAGCAGCATGCAGTTGGCTAGGAACCCAGTGTTCCATGCCAGGACCAAGCACATAGAGGTCCATTACCACTACGTTCGAGAGCGAGTGTTGGCGGGCGACGTCGACTTGGTCTACGTCAGCACAGAGGAGCAGATAGCGGATATCTTTACCAAGGCCCTCGGAGCTGAGAAGCTTCGACGTTTTCGGACTATGCTTGGACTCTGCGACATGCAGAGCTCGAGGGGGAGTGTTGAGATGTCGAGTTCTACATCTTGAGCTGGCATCCACTACGGGTCTTGGCCGCTTACGGCATTTACTCACTGGCGCGTTAGGTGACCGACATGAAGGATCTCTGCCAGTGATTCTACAGCTGGACTACACTTATAGTGACAGCCTAGTACGCTTCTAGCGATTTCACACTTAGTGACCGCATGTACATATGTGCTACTTTTCAGTTTTAGCACTAAGTCATTTTGTACTCTCTTTTCTTAGAGAAGAAGAAGAAGCTTTCCATCTCTGTGTGCTTTGTGCTTGTCTTGTGTAGCTCTCTTGTATCCTCATTCTTTACATTTCTGTTCTCGAGATTTCCAAAATTGCCCTGTGTTGTGCCCCCTATAGCCCTTGTAGTCGGCAAAGTGATAATCAAAGCACTTCTAGACACAGGAGAATTCAATTTCACTGAGTCCATGTTGGAGACAGCGGGGCAGTCGTTACCTGTAAGTCTTGCTAAACTTTTTGGTTTAGCTTGGGCTTTCTCTTTACCCAGGCCTTTTTCTCAGTTCCAATAGAATAAGAAACTTACCCCTCATGGCTAGAGTGAGTAAGAGCTGGTAGATGGTGTGTAGGATAGTGTTCTCTCTCTAAAGGCTAGAATGCAAGTGAGAGGGAAAATGGCCTGACTATATATACCTGGACTTTTTTGACACCCCCCATCTTATACCTACCCATTGAGCTTAGTAGGATTCACAACATACTCTTGGATTGAAAATTTCTAAAAACCGACATCCATGGACCTTCCTATTGCATTTTGTCCCACATGGTTAGTGAGTCGGAGTGGCTGTCAAGTTTTTTGATCAGAATTGCTCCACAATTTTTTTGGCCTTTCGATTGAACTTTCAGATTTGGCGTTTGAAGTTCGGATCCAATTTTGACATTCTTGCTTATTTATTTTGGTTTTTGTTAGCTTTTATTAGTAAAAATTTAAGGAAATTAATTAACTCACTCAGAAAATGTCCATTTTGCACTTAAAAACACTAAAAAACTTCTAATGTTATTATTTGGCCATATTTTTGTGGATTGCTCCATTTTGATCATGATTTTGGCCTAAAAACACACCATGCAAGTAAAAGTTGCACTTATTTTTTGGCCTTTTGACATGTATGTACAATATATACACACACCTAGGGGTTATCATATTGCATTCCCCATTCATCTTGTTATTGGGGCAAATCATCTAATTCTGCAAAAAAGTCCGTGTGTTAACACACGATTACTTCAAAACATTGCCCTTTTTCCCTTCCAAATTTATATGCTTGGGTCCACATTGAGAACGTCTCCCCTCCTCCTTGCTTAAGTCCTCCGGATAACATAGTACCATCCGGGTTGTGTAGTGCATGGGTTATAAAGTCGTGTCTATGCATGGCCCTGATTGGCCCTAAAATGCTATTGATTTCAATGCATGTAAACACACTATGCTGTGCAAGAGGTGGGACTTGAGTATGCTCTCAAGGGTTGTTGATGGCGAGGTATCTTGTGTTTTAACTCTCTTGAAGAGTAAAGCTTGTAGCAATTGAATGTGTTCTTTGATTGAGTGAGAGGTTGTTGTTGTCACAGGAGTATTTAAATCTGTGATCACCATTGTGGTTGATGATTTACTCTTTGGCACCCATTTGTACTCGTCTGAGGTTGACTTTAGTTTTGGTGGAGTCTTTGGCACCCATTGATATGTCATCTTTCTTGACTCTACTTTGGCACCCATTTGTACTCAACTGAGGTTGAATTTAGTTTTAATGGAGTCTTTGGCACCCATCAATATGTCATCTTTCTTGACTCTAATTTGATTTGTTGGATCCCAACAGTTGGCATTGTGATCTTAGATGTATATTATTGCTTTGGTTTCCATACCCACTTCCTCTCTGGTAACTGCGATTTTTGTTGATAACGTGGGTATGACGGGTTCACCTTAGGCCTGTTGGCAGTGTGCAACAATTTTTTAGGCACCCAAACTTTTCAAGGTTAGTTGATGAGGTAAGTTTTGGGCATCCAAATTTTCTTGGTTCCCTGCATGATAGGTTGATGATAAGAAGTCTTTAGAGAAGTGGAAGTTGCAAGTGTGTCCAATGACTCATGCTTCTTTAGCTTCTTCCTATTCTTCTTTGCTGTATGCAAACATAACCTTTAGTTGTCCTCTTTTAAGTGTAAGTTCCAAAATCTTGGCATCCCAATCTTGTATTGCTTTATAGGTCCACATTCACGGAACTCCCAAGATTCAGCTTTCGTTCATATGTTCATTTGCTATATATGAAAGTATAAGCACAAGAGAATCCACGAACCATTACACTCAATTTGATTTTCCCTAGAGTTGGAGTGACTTTTTTTGTTGAATCCTTGGACAATACTCAAGTGGTTGAGTAGTCGCTCTTGGATAGGTAGAATAACTGATCGCATTGACTCAAGCTCCTCTATCTGCTAAAGCCTTTACTTTGTAATCCTCTTTCAGATTCATGGTAATTTGCATATAAGACCATCCATCCACTCATCATTAGTCTCAACTTCATCTTCTACTAGGGGTTGAATTTGGAGAGTATCCAATGGTATATCTTGAGGATTTAATTGTCTTACAACTTTCCTCTTCAGGACACGAATACGCACTTCCTCTCGAGCCTCCTTAATCGCCTGCATTTGTTTTGGCCCAGTTAAGATTTCTTTCCTGAAGCCTCTAATCAAGCTCATTTTTTTAGGTCTTTAAAAATCAAGAAGAACCGAGGCCACGTCCGCTCGCTCGATGATGAGAAAGGGACAACAGTTCACAACCAGGATGAGATGGATGGTTTGATGCTGAGATATCTTAGTCAAATCATTGGAGGGACAGAGATCCAGTCCCAAGAATTGGAAGAAGCCATAGGGTCCTTACTTCAGAGTGTCAAGAAGAAGACTCCCCACTCAGAAGCTAATTTCTTGGAAAGGGCATTTTCTGAAGACGAACGTTCACTAGCATTGCAAGTTCTTGGCAAGGAAAAGTCCCCTGGTTGGGAAGGGATGACGGTGGAATTCTATAGAGAATTTTGGGACGATCTCAAGGTCCCAATCACAAGGTTGGCCAATAAATCCATTGTTGAAGGGTCATTAGAGATAACTGTAAAGAGAGGGCTTATCAAAACCATCCCCAAACAGATCTGTTGTTCTCAACTAAAACATTGGTGCCCTATAATGCTGATGTAAATGGCCTACAAAATTATTGCTAAAGCTGTAGCCCTCAAACTAGCCCCCTTACTAACCAAGATCATCTCTCCCCATCAGCATGGCTTCATCACAGGAAGGCCCATTTACGATAACATCTTGGCAGCAATGGTGGGCATCGAGTATGCAACTGTCACAAAGCAAGAGTGTGTATTGTTACAGTTGGACCTGGATAAGGCTTATGACAAAATAAAATGGACATATATAGAAGCCTTCATGGAAGCTCTGGGCTTTGGGCTGCACCTATGTTGTTTGGTAAGTGTACTGGGAGCTGGAAGCCAGTTAGAGCTACTAATCAACGATAGAATTGTGGGCTCTTTTGAGGTGAAAAGTTCTATTAAGCAGGGATTCCCTTTGCCCCCCCTGCTTTTTGCCATAGGATCACATCCTTTAATCACGACACTCAAAGCTAGTGCGGAACGAGGGGAGGTGCAAGGCCTGGCTTTGTCAGGAAATAGCCAACTCCTAGCAAAACGTTTTGCAGATGATTCTCTCCTCTTCTTGAAGGCATGCCCCCAAGTCATCAGGAAATCTCTAGAGATTGTACAAATATTCTCAGTAGCTTCGGGGTCCCAGTGTAATATAGAGAAGTCAAGGTTGATCTCCCTATCAAAAAATGACTCATTTGACCCTTCTGACTGGTCGGGTAAGATTATCACAAAAGGGAACATCTTCAAACATATGGGAGCCCCTTGGGGGTGGACATAACTCACAAGAAAAGATTTAAGTGGGTGCTTGAAAAAATCAAAACAAAAATGAGTAGGTGGGAGTATGCTCTTCTCCCATTCCCAAGTCGGATAAAAGTGATAAATGCCTTTATGATTCCTTATATTGCCTTCACTAGCCCGCTACTCAAGATGGCTAAGTGTCACTGGAAAGAGTTCTTAAAACCAGTGAAAAGGTTTTTATGGAAAAAAAAACACGAAATCCTCCAAGCCATGGCAATGGGCCCGCTGGGAATTAGTTGCTCGATCGAGGAATCAAGGAGGCCTCGGAATTTTGAACCTTGTGGCCCATGCAGAAGCTTGCTGCACCAAATTTGTTGTTTCCTTGGCTAAACAGAATCAGTTTGGGGTGTCATGATCAAGATATGCTAGAAGCAGCTAAACTTGGCTCGAAAGGTGGAAAGTGGAGAGGGGTGGAGGTTCATGACAAGCTGTTAGCCTCAACCTGGACTACCCTAAGAGTGGGGGGTAGCTGAGGAGAATTAGTAAGAAAATGCAATAGATCAGCAGGAGTCTTAAAGTGGGGGGGAAAAACCAGATACTTCAAGAACTCCATTTTGCATTGGTCCCCCTGGCTTTCCAAAGTTGTAGATCCGCCACAAGATCCCTATTGGATAGAGACAGCCAGGAAGCTGAATTATAATGGTCTCAATCGACTGGGGCACATATGGGACATTGACAACAAGAGTTGGAAAACCATTGACCTTCTGGTTACCCAATACCAACTGAATAGCTTGGAGGTCTTGCTAGTCCACAAAGTGAGGGAAGAGCTTGACAATATAGTGATGCCTATCTGAGATTTGGAGTTTGACTAGAATGCTTGGAAATGTCCCGGAAGCAGTCTCTTATGGAAACCCCATCCTAAAGACATTTACCATACAATGATGCATAAGAAGAATTGGTCTAGCCCCCTTAACAAGATATGGAAAAAACAATGGCCGGAGGAAAGGTGGGAGCAAGTAATGGAGAGCATCTGGAAGCCAAAGGTTCCGCAACACATAAAGGTATTTTTATGGAAGGTAATTTGGGGTGCTCTATCGACGGGGGTGAAGATTCAAGAAAGAGGGATTGGGTTAGATCCATGCTTGGGGTGCAGGTTGGCTAGTGAAGATCTGGCCCACCTCTTCATGGATTGCCCAACTATCAAAGGCCTCGCAGGGAAAATATGCAAATGGGTCCAAAGAACATGAAAAATTGGTTTTTACAAGACTGATCTATTCCTTGAAGGGAAGAATTTAGGTGGTCCTGCCATCCTCATCAGCACTCAAATTGTAAGGTACTTTTTCTTACATAATGTATGGCAGACAAGAACCGCTGTGTGTTTGAAGGAGGTCTTGAGGTGGCAAGCTTCGCAGAAATTATACAAGAAATCAAAGTGCTAATTTAGATGCTCGGGCGCAAGCAACACTCAGAGGATTGGTCTAGAACTACTTGTGCCTTGTTGTCAGCAGAGGGTATGCCTAGGACGGGGGAAAATCTTGGCTATCGATAATTAAAAGATCTTAGAAGAACATGGTAATGGACCTTATGTATCATGGATAAGGGGGCGAGTTGGTTGGGATGGCTGCCTTGATAGCCGATGTAATTATGGTCCCTAGATTATGTCATGGCTCAACACGAGCATGACAAGACCTTGTAATTATTTGGGTTAATTAATATAATTCACTCATAATTGTGAGTTTTACTAAAGAAAGATTTCTTTGCTCCATGCATTCTTTGCAAAAGATCATTAGTCAAGGGAAGGTTGTATTTGCGGAGTTCACATCCGTTGATCCAATTTTCCATGATCTCCCAATCTAAGGTCGCTAGTTTGACTATACCACACGGTGGAACATCTTCAATGACAAAAGGACCATGCCCTTTTTTCTTGAACTTGGGTATATGCTGCTTCAAGGAGTACACTAGAACCAAATCCCCTGGTTTGAAAACTTTGGTCAGCAAATGTGAGTCAAAGATCTATTTTTGTTTTTGTTTTTGTGCATATATATGGGCAATGCCCACTAATTTTTGTTTATCTAATTGTTGTAAGTCCTTGATTTGTTCTCACCACTCATGCCCGTTCCATTCCAACTCATCTGCAACTCTGAGAGTGGGTAGAACTCCATTGGAAATATCGCATCCATGCCATAGATCAAATTAAAAGGAATTGTGTTTAAGATTGTTTTGGATGAAACTCGATAAGCCCATAAGGCTGAATGAAGATGCATCTCCCAGTCCGTTCTGCCTGAACTAACTATCTTTTAGTTAGTACAGAAATTAGGATTTTGTTTGTATGTTCTGCTTGACGATTTGCTTGAGGATGATAGGGTGTAAATTTGTATGGATTACCATAAACTCACTTAGTAGGTGTTCTATGACCTCATTGAGGAAATGTGATCCGCAATCACTTACAAGTTAAATAGGAAGTTCGTACCTTGTAAATATGCATTTGTACAGGAACGCAACGGTATTTCTAGCATTGTTCTTCCTAGTGGCACGTGCCTCTGCCCATTTCATCACGTAATCTATGGCCATAATAATATATTGCACCTGAGTTTTGTATGTTGATGGTTGTATTGGACCCACAAAGTCGATACCGCACTTAGCAAATGCGCGTACTCCCATCATAGGTCGCAGTGGCATACTATCAATTCTTGTGGGCATTTTTGCTCGTTGACATGCATCACATATCATTATGCAATTTTTGCAAGTTCCAAACAAAGAAAGAAAGATCAGATATGAGAAAGCTTTACATGCACTTAGAGACCGCCTCACCAGCCGTCAACCCAAAGATTATTTTAGTCCATAAAGCGGTGTCAAGGGACGAACAGGCGAGGAGGGGGGTAATGTTAGCAGCAAGCTAACCCGGATACCATTTTTTGGAGCTCTCTTTGTAAAAACATTTATTATTTTGATAAATCGAGAATATCGTAACTCCTATTTTTTGGATAAACTTTGTAATCGATGAACCGGGGCTACAAGCTTTTAGATTGTATCAACCCGTCATTAGTTAGAGCTCCCAAAGTATTAGTTTTGACCACCAAAAACCTTGGCTAAGGTATAAAAGCCAATTTTTGTAAGTTATTATTAAGTTTTGGATAATGAAACACACAACGTGAGCTAATGGCGCTCACTTCTCTCCTTCTCGCGCTTCCTACTCCCTCCCCGGTTGTCACATTTCCGTCACATATGTTGCACAACCGCAGGTAAGAGCTCCACGCATTGATGCAAGCATTTCACGATAATTTGTAGCTTTTGGCATCGCCGACCCGTGGCCTAATTTCATCATAAGTAGGAATTTACACTTTAAAATCAAAAACTAAGCATAGGCGGGGTATTGGGGCATCATTTGCTAAGCATTTAGATGCATTCTGGGTTGAAAACTACTAGGTCAAAAATCCACTGCTGTTAATAATTGTGATTTTTGCACTTGACCTAATTGGGATTTGAGACCATAAGCATGTGTGCTTAGGTCTTATAAACATATCCTAGAAGTTCTTTACGTTTGGATGTCATTTGATGCTGTAACGAATGTGATTTGTTTGCCGATGAGCGATTGGCTTTTGGTGATTTCAGTTGCTTGAGTGTAGCCTGAGTTAGATGCGAGTTGTTTGTTGTTTTTTAAGAGATTGACAAGCTCTTGTAGCCTCTATGCACTTGTTGAGTCAGCTTCGTCCCATGGATTGACAATTTATTTGTGGTTCTCGTTACATCTGTAATAAGATAGGAGTGAGGTTAGACACCCGTCCCACACCCAGTAATGCAAGCATGGCTAGGGCTAAATCATGTTAGCAACCAATAAATCACCATGTAATTCTCTAGAAGAATATAAATCAACAGCCAAGACATCACCATGTAACTCTCTAGGAGAATATAAACTAGTGACCAACATTTCTACTATGTCAATTGAATCGATTAACACTCAAATAGCCGGGGTAGTTTCCAAGCAATGTATTCACAACTAGTATATCAAAAGTCTAAAATTCTCTAAAGGAGATTTGAACAAAATATAGAACCTGTGAAGCACAAGCATTCCCAATAATCTCCAAAGTAGTAGGGGAAGTAAACTAATGCAGAGCCAAGAACCTTTCAACCCTCTCTATCTCTTTTAAAAAATAAACAAATCCAAGTGAGGGAACATAGAACCCTCACTTTCCCTATCTTTTACTTATAATGAAATTGTAGAACCAAAACACCTAAGCCCAAGTCTAAGTGAGGGATTGAGATCCATTCACCTTTAAATAGAAAGGGGTAAAAGGCCAAGTCATCATCTTCTTCCTTCCATAGCTAGTGATTATGTTAGGCCATATGAGTAATCATATTTGCTTCAATAAATGTACTTTTAAGAATATTTCAAGCACGAAACCAAGCAGTAAATCCTACTAACCAAAGTATCTACAAGTGAATGCATGCCTATGTATTTACTACATGAGAGTGGGTGCATAAACCATCCAGGAAAAGCCTACATTAGCCAACAACATGTAAGCAATATGAGTGGTATTGAGCCATGAACTAGGAGCAGGGAAAAATTGTATTATGCAAGGAGATAGCTCATGGAAGCTAAGAGCAAGGGAGAGAAATATCTTTTAATTATGAAACACTCCAGCATGATGACAATAAATCATCAGAGTCCTTACAAATTTACCTTTTCATATTGGCGTTAGTAGTCCACTGTAGGAGGGGAGGTGGGTACTAAAGCTGTGATATGCTCGTAGTGCAAAGTAACAAGGGCAATAGATGGTCTGGAGAGACTCACGATGACGAGGGTGGCGTGAATTAAACTCAGTATTAGGGCCATAATTGATGTCCAATTCACATCAGGAATGAAGTAATAAGGGGGCCTTATTAATGTAGTGAGATTTTTAATAAGAGGGCTAGTCCACTGGCCAAGCAAATTTTAGGGGTTAGAGTGTGAAGCAAGACAGCCCATTTAAGAGGTCAAAAATCTTAAAGCTTTAAAATTTTAATCAAAGCATTTCAAGGCCACTCCATCCAAAAATAGAAAGTGCCATGTAGAGACTTATGGTAATCATCGACCATTACATCAAAAGAGGAGATTACAAGGCAAAGGATCATGGTAAACATCCCCCAACCTCGACAACGGCCTCTTCTTCCCAATCCTCAACTCTCCCTCCTTCAAGTCTTCAAGATATTCCTTGCATTCCGGCCTTATTGTAGGCTTCTCCCTCGATTTCTATTTCAGTTCTGGTAGCTCAGGGCCGCCTTGTGACCCCATTCCCTGCAAGGAGCTTCTCTCCCTTCGCTAGTGCCCACAACAACATGCCAAAAGACACATTGATGTAGGAGCTGTCATGGACGACAGCTCCTCGTTTTGTGTGAACTGTGTTGGTCCTCTTCCATCCACTTCATCTGCTAGCACTGCAATAGATCTATCCATAAATGAGCATCAGCTCCGCTTTGTTGCTCAACCACAGGAGGTAGACATTGCACAAAACCTCTCTCTCTCTCTCTCTCTCTCTCTCTCTCTCTCTCTCTCTCTCTCTCTCTCATCGCCATGATATTGCCTCCATTAAAAAAAATTCACCACTATTGCTCTTGTGTTGCCCTCCTCCATGGCATGCCCCCTTCTTTTCTACTGTCCTCTGCACATCGGTGACCAACACATCCCTTTCTAATTGCCTCATGATCCATCCGGCTCCTGCACCATACCCATCTATAGCCTTACTTCATGTGCATTTGTAGCCTCAGGCTTCATGTCCATTTGCAACACCCTTCTCGCTGACCTTGCGGGCCATCTGCAACACTTTAAAATCATATGCATCACTGTTTTCTCTTAGCTTGAGGCCCATGTAGAGAAATATTTCCATGTCAACTCTCCTCCATGTCCACATTTTCCTCGTCCCTCCATTTTTGTCACCCTTCTTTTCCATGCCCACCTCCATTTCAAGCACCTGAGCTCACCAACGCATAGCAAACAACTCGCAACCTCCACATAGGGTGACATGTCCCTGTCGAGCAGACCAACATAGAGAGACAAAATTAAAAGGCTCCTAGATAGAAAGATCCCCTAGTCCTCCCTCTCTTTTCGTCACTGGTTTACATGTAGTTCATTGACAAAATTGAAGTCAAGGGACTAGCTGTATTGCACAAGCCCCTGCAGATGTTCCATGAGGCATGCAACCAACAAAGAAAGAGAGGCCTCAATCAAAACATGGTGCATTTGTTGTGCCATTTTTGCAATGTCCCTTGTCTACACATTGTTCTTCCCTGGATTTTCATCTGTTCTCGCCACTGCTGTTCCCATCAAGCATACAACGAAAAAATCTCTCCTTTGTCCCCAGTATCCGGGACAGATGTGTTCTCTTTCTCTCCCCCCATTTCTCTGTCCTCCATGTGCCATCCTCCCCAGTTTTTCTTCTATTGAACCAAAAGAATTTTGATAGATTCTGTTAAATGAAACATGCATGCCATCCTACTTGCTTTATAATATTTCATCCCTTGCTTGTGATGCCTCATTTTGGTGCGATCTCATAGGATGTGAATTTTTGGCACTTATTTGAATGGATGTGTAGATGCATGTGCATGGGAGTAACAAACAAGGTGCCTAATGCTGGACTTAAATAGTGCAAGACCCTGTATGCAAGTAGACAAGAATGTGGTGCAAGAAGAAGCACGATGAGTCACTACACTTTTGAGAAAGAGGTTTCAAATCCTACCAACATAGTAGAAAATGGAAGTATTTCCACATACAAGATTAGGAAGAGTACTAGCTAGATTGGCATAAAAGTGATGGGACTAAAACCTACATGTATTTTGGAGCAAGATGTTGGGGTAAAGGGCCATGTGGTCATCCTCGACTCTGGTAGCCCCCACTGACCTTATCTCTATTCATTGGTAATATAGAGGAAAAAGTAGAGAGCAACTATTGTTGCTTGTCTCCTCCATCTCCTTCCTCATTGCACTAGAGCACATTCTCTCTCTCTCTCTCTCTCTCTCTCTCTCTCTCTCTCTCTCTCTCTCTCTCTCTCTCTCTCTCTCTCTCTCACACACACACACACACACACACACACACACACACCCACACACACATGCACTCTTTAATTGATATCACAGCCGATGGCTACGATGGTGTAATTCTTGGCCTTGAGGGTATTGTGGGTCATAGTTTTCACATTGATGGCAACAAACAAGGTAGTTCGGAGCTTGAGCTCTAGCCCAAGGAGGAGCATAGAACATAGCATCATCTATAAAACAGTCTTTGTGTTTTGTATTTTTGGCCCACATCCACTATCTTGCAAATTGACTGAGCGCTCTATCTTAGAGGTAGTGAGTTCTAGAGGTATGACATTTTTGCTACAAAATTACAAGTTGGGATTTTCAATAGGTAGACACTATTAAAAATCCTAGCACAATCTAACACTAAGAGAAAAAATCCAAAACTACCAACATTGTTGTGGATTAACAAATGGAGTGTTTGTCGTAATAAAAGTGGCAATTTTTGCGACAATGGTTTGCCAATAATAAACGTGATAATGCTTGGGAAAATATATTCACGAGTACTATCGTTTATTGCTGCACCTATTACCACAGATATTATCGCTACACTGCTTCTAAAAAATAAAGGTGCTCATTTGAGCCACCGAATTTTGGGTGGCCCAAATGAGCACCTTTATTTTTGACATGCATAAACATATGAAACATCAATTGAATTTTGAAAAGTGTACATGAAAAAAATAAACAAGAGACTTGGAAATTGCAAGTTACACCTTACCTTGATATTTTAAAGTAAAGAAGAGCAATAATTTAATAAAATTACAAATAAAATCAAAATTTTAAATGAGGTTTTTGTGCCACATTTGCACTTGTTAAAAAGGACTACAAAAAAATGTCTATTTGTCCTTCTCCTCGGTCTTGTCCTCATCCACATGGGACGTACGTTTGATCACCTTGACTCTACAATAACCAAAATAAACAAATTAATAATTCAAAACAATTAAAACAATATTATTTGTCCACACTTATTGCCTATAGAGATCTGACTGCTGAGTTGAATTGCTCGCAACAAGAGATGTGATGTTTCTCCACAACCATTGCTAAGTATCAAATTTTGTGTGACGCACTTGATACTTGACCATCTCTCTAGTTGGGAGACTCAGAATAATATTTTCCTAAGTTAGCAATAGAAAAAGAAATTCATAAACTAAAACATCTTTTGAACCGGTTAAGGGTCCAATTTAAAAAAACTTACATATTTGTCCTTTTAATCTATTTCGCCTCTCGAACCACAGTGTGTGGGAGTTTGTCTGGCCCAAGCATCACGCCGTTGATTGTAGGATGAGCCCGTTGCAACTTATTTGCCCTTTTATTGCATTGCCCACTCCCATTCTGCATTTGCCATGTTGCCACCACAATGGTTCATATCTAGATTTGTGACTTGGTTGGCCACTGCATGCCATATACTTGATTGCTTGTTTTTCAATTTTTTTTGCTTCCAACCACTGTGATGAAAAACGCTCATTGGGGGAATTTGGAAATTGAGCATGCAATGCTTCCTTGACGTAGCATGCATGATCGGACTGTGGTCTCCAAATTTTAAAAAAAAATTCTTATACGTCGAATGTATAAGAGTTTGAAGATGGCGCCAAAATGCATTACCATGTGTTGTACCAAAGTCAACTTCTCTATCATACTTCACCATGTAGTAGCATCCATGCGTGCCTGGTATGGGTGCATCTGTGTCCTTGTCTTTTAAATGTGGAGCAGGATGCTCCAAAACAAGGAACTTTGTCTCCTCTCCACCACCAAAACAAGAAAAGCCAAAGGATCCCCCAAAACTCTACCTCTCACAACACTCGCTGCCCTGAGACGAACGTCGACGCGCACAACCAGAAGAGTTTTGTCAAACAGTTGTGGACTATCGATGATGCTCGAGTGAATCAGGAGTCGAATGGAATGGTGTGGGGCCCTGTGATGAAAGGGGACAAGGTCAATAAGAAGGGACCGTAGAAGGAGTGCAACACTTAATAACTATGTGACTATCATGTGAGTGCAGCAGAAGGAGTTATTAAATTTCATTTTTTCTCACAGTTTCACATACAAAAAGGTACTGTAAAAAGAAATTGGAAAAAAGATTTACAGATTGAATAAGACAAATGGTGTATTTTATTTATAAGAAGATCACATATAATATTTTTTACAAATAGTCCCTAGATGCACGCAATATATAGAATTTATACATAATGACTCCCATAAGAGGTGTCATTGGTGGGAGGCTCTAGATGTAGGAGTCCCTCCCGGGCTCCCCCATGGCATGGTCTACTCAGAGAGACTGAAGGTCGCAAGCTATTATGGAGTGTAGTGGTCAAACAATTATTTCATCAAATGGAGGTGCTCCTCTCACAAAGAGAGTGTATGCTAGAGGTCTTGATCTACCACTGGTGGAGGAACCTCGCTAGATGGTCTGGCACCTCCATAGGTGTAAGGCCATGTTTGCTAATAAAAAAACAAAATCTACACTCATTCTCCCAGAAAATTAGCTACAGATACCCTTAAATCCATTGCTTGGACTTACCCTCTCAAGACTCGGGTCCACTAGAGGCAATGTCCATGCTGTATGGAGCCCATTTGGATTTGAACCAACCAAAGAAAGAATGATTCAATTGCTTCCCTATAGTTGGTCTCTCGTCTGACATCTACATGCCTCCAGATCATCGATGAGCGAGATCGTATGTCATTGCACTTGGCATGGATTATGAGTGTATCCACACATACAACAACCATTGCATACTATACCACAATGAGCACGTGCCTACCTTGTACCTACCTCATCAGGTATTAACACATTTTTCACTAGCACTTGGCATGGATTATGAGTGCATCCACACGTACAACAACCATTG